>NC_084811.1:24055665-24208165 GCF_963583255.1 Pyrus communis
AACTATCTCAGTTTTATTTTCTTGTATAATGCAACTTGCTTAATTTTTAATATGAATCCAGACAACGTGTGGTACGTATTAGCCAAAAACGTAAAGTTCCACCCTCATCAAGTGCATGCCTAATTCCTCATCAGGAAAATCTTTATTAGCAACCTAACTGTATATAATTAGTAGATATATACACCTAAACCCTAATGATGCATATATCGATTAAAATATTTATCCGAGTAAAATATATAGAAAGGTACATTTCCAGGGAACTGGATCCCTTCCGGATCCAAAGGAATTGAGCTCAAGAATCAAATGATCCGGATCATTAAAATTTCATCCAACGACTACAATTATTATAACTTTTAGAGGGCTCCCTATTTGTAGTCGTTACATCAAATTTCAATGACATGAATCATTTGATGAGTAGGCTCGGTTCCTTTGGGTCTGAAAGGGATCCGATTTCCATTTCCAGCATGTGAATATATATATACATATATATGTATATATATCTATATATATATATATATTAAGAGCAGTAGAAAGTTGAACAGTGGAGGCAGTGCTAAAGTGGCTGCAATCCCGAAGCTAAAAGGCCACATTAAGAAAGCTGAACATTCCACGCGGATCAGGGTTTGTGACAGAGGAATAATCAGTTCAATGTTGGGAGGCTGCAGAAGTGCGCGCACGGTGAGAGAGTTAAACAAAAATTCTTGGGTGCTCCGACCAAAATACTTCGAAGCACCTAAAAAAAATTTAGTGTAAAATATGAAATCAAATGGTTCTTCTTCTTTGTCTCATGTACATATAACTTCATTAATTATTTAGTAGAATAAAAGCATGAATGGCGGACCGACCGACTGCAATCCCATAGCTCGAACCCACATCGGAGTTTGGAAACATGACATACTTCAGTAGTGTCATCAGATTAAATAAAATTCTTGGTAAAAGGGTAAGAAATATAAAGTAATATCATTAAGACCCTTTTCGATAAGAGAGTAAACTAACATAAGAAGGAATGACGTGGTGCTGATGCGGGGAAGAGGATCCTCTCTGGATTTATGTTGTGTAATCTTAGGGATCATCGTATATCATGTGATCATTTTTCGTTATATACTTTTTATGTTTAATTTTAAATAAAAAATATCAAATAATTTCTGACCACACAATGTACGATGAATGACTAAGATGTTATGATCCCTAAGATCCCCACAATTTGAATCCGAATGGGATCCAAATCCCTTATGTGGGAGACCTTTTTCACTATATGCTTCCACCATGTGTTGCGGACATGAAAACGATTTGATCATGAACAATCCTCGTGTTGTTTTGAAAAAATACCATGTCTGAGTTTGGTTTAAAATTCATCATATTCTCATACGATATTATAAATTAAATGTGAAAAGATAAATACTAGCAATATAGATTGATGATGGATAGAATGATGAATAAGAGTAGGTTAGAGATTCAAGGTTCGGAATCCTAATCAAAACTGGAGATTGAAATAACTTTTGATCATTGAAAGCATGAACGTTTAATTCAATATCAAGTATAGTTTAGGCTATAGTGTTCGTACGTGTATATATATATATATTCTTAATTATTAACAGAAGAGAGGTCACAAAATTCCCTAGAATATTCTAGTAGTTTCATCACTAATATCCGAATAAATTTTAAGCTGTTCCTCCTGCCCAAGAGTCACTATTTACAGTGTAAGGAAATGGGGATCACATGACGAAGGAGGAGTCACTTTTGTTTAATTTGGTCATTCCAAACTCATGTCCAATTCACTTGAGTGTACATTTTAATAGTTAAGCTGCACATGGAACCCATGTAGAAGTTAAAACACAAAAAAGTATATACAACCACTATTAACTGATCATATTATATCCTGATAGACTATAAATCAAAGATTGTTGATTACATGAAATCAAATGTTAAACATGGCACATTAACAGCATCTCCAAATAAATAGGTATCCAATAAGTTTGCCTCATGAGCTCATCTTATCAATATTGCTTTTTTAAGACGAGAATAAAAAATGTACATCTAACAAAGATACAGGAAAATTTTATTTAACAAAGTATACTTACATCATCGATCACACCAGATAACTACATCTTGTTTGTAAAACATGAGATGAGTTAGGAACCACACAACTTTTGCACAGAAATGAATTTAGTGATTGGACATGTTTTTACTTAAATTTATTCATCCTAACATTTATTGAGGTTTTTCATGTTTCCAGAAATCCCACAAGGTTTCGAAAATTATTCACATACCCACTCAGGGTTCTAAATGTTTTCACAAAACCCCTTGGTTAATAATTCAACGAAATCCAAGATTTGTCGATGTCATTAAAAAATTTCTAAATTGTTGCAGTCATATTTGAAATAGGAATGTAATTGTGCAAATCTTAGTGTATCTAGGGATATCTTTTATATTCCCTTTAGTAATCTAATTCCTATTAGAGTTGTAAACCTAAAAGGGTAAGGATTTAACCTATCCTACTACTATAAATAAAGGCACAATAGGGTGATACAACACACACCTCACAATTAAATCTCTCTCTTCTCTTTCTCACTACCGCCGGCCTCCTCTCTCTATTCCCTTAGAATAACTCATTTAAATAGGCCTACAACACGTTATCAGCAAGCTCTTGCCAGAAATTAAGGAACTGAAGGATCGTAGAAGGAGGCTCTCTTCTACAAAATTCAAAGGCTTTTATTTGTTTTCTGCTAATCAGGTACGCTTAAAATAAAGGAAGATATTTGAAACATCCACGAAACATGAAAACATGCCCCATGATGCATGAACCCCTTTATGTTTATATTTTCTTTCCGATATATATATATATATATATATATATATATATATATATATATGTATGTATGTATGTATATGTTTCATGGATTATGCAATTATACTGCTATGTGGAATTTGTGAGTCAAAACATATAAATAAATTAGGAACAATTTGGGTTTTTCAAACCCTAGAAAATTCGAAAACAAAAAACAAAAAATCAAAACAAAATTTTTTTTTTTTACGTCACTGCAGCACCACCGTGACACCATGTCGAACCACTGCATTGCCTTGAAGCCCAGCCATGTGGGGAAACGGTGTCATATTAACATCTAGACAAAGCACATAGCCCTTTGGGCTCGCTGCCTTATTGGAAACCAACCAAGCTTCGGCCTGGGTTACATAAACTACAGGCCGGAAGCCCCAGTCCAACCCGGAGCCCATAACCCACAAGCCTTTGGTTTGTTGGGCTTGCTACCGCCCCAGCCCACATGTACCGTAGCCAACCCCATGGTCCAAAGACCCGACCCCAACTTCGTCTAAGCCTCGCGTGTGCTGACCCACAAGCTAGCTTCAGTTAGGCTTGCTGCTGCACACCCTTTAGCCAAAAAATGCCAGCAACTTGCTGTTGGACTACCCAGTCCCTCGGCCCGTGGCTTGCAGCCAAACCTGAGGCCCAAAAGCCTCTAGGGCTTTACCCTACTCACATCACCCAAGCCTAAATGCTATTGGGCTATGGTTTTTCGAATCCAATGCTAATTTTTTGCATTTTAAATCATTTTAACCCAAATGTTATTATTATTTTTGCTTCCAAGATCAACCACGTTTTGGTCCCGATCTATTGAATTAATTAGAAGTGACATGTAGTCCATTAATCTGATAATTAATTCAAAATTATTTACCTGAATATCACTTTTGGACATTATCAATTCAATAATTTATTTTTATACATTGAACCGTTGACATCCTTTCGTAGCCCCGAAGCTCTCACACTTGAGTTCCCGAAGCAACTCAAATCCATTACACTTAAATGAGCATATTGCATTCTGTGTTTCTTGCAGGAACTTCTCCTTTATGAACTAATCGTTCATAAAACTAAATTAAACCTGTAGTTTCATATTTAGTGCATTTGAAACCCGAAGTTTTCATTCAGAAGTTACCACATGAAACCTGTAGTTTTCATGCATAAATTAAAACAATACATGTTTATAGAACCCGAATGTTCTACAATGTATGTCTATGGATTACCATATGACTAACCACACTTTTGTACCCTCCATTTTAGGGACATGTCAAACTTGAACAAGCTCAATTTCACTGCTTTGGAAGTATCTAGAATAACTACCTGAAGTGGGTTCAAGACATGAAACTCCATCTTACTGCAAAAGATATTAGAGCCGCCATTGAGGCACTTACCAACGACAAACATGTCGACGAAGCTCAGAAAGCTACTGCAATGATCTTCATTCGAATACACATCCATGATGCTCTATAGTCCGAGTACCTCGCTGAGGAGGGCGCACGCACCCTCTGGCTTGCTCTGGCTGACCAATTTCGATCACCAGAAAGACATCTACTTGCATGAAGCAAAACACGACTAGCAACATCTTCACTTCCAAGACTTTAAGTCTATGAATGAATACAACTCTGAAGTTTGTAGAATCCGATCACTGTTGAAGTTCTGTAAGGTGGAACTAACTGAATCAGATATCTTGGAGAATACCTATTCAACCATCTATGCCACCAATATTATCCTGTAACAACAATATAGGGCAAAGAAATTCACCAAATTTTCGGATTTGATCTCTGTTTTACTTCTCACTGAAAAACAAAACCATTTTTTGATGAAGAATCATCAAGCTCGACCCCCTGACTTGAACGCCATGCCTGAAGTGCATGCGACCAATTATAATAGCCACAAACGACACAAGAATCGCCTTGACCCTGGCAATGGGCAGCAAGTCCCACCACAGGCCCAAGGTCAACAGAATCAAGCACCCCCACAAGGGAAGAAATGTGACCCAAAAGTGCCAATCCCTTGCTTCTAAGGCCCCAAACTTCAAGAACAAAGGAATAACTACCGTTCAATTGATTTCCACTGAAATGGACATGTGCTACTTCTGTGGATCAAAGGATCATTAGTCACGCGTATGTCGAGTTACCCCTGAGGCTATTTCCAAGTATCATTCCCGTTGTGAGTCTAACTTTGCACATGTGGATCATCCCTAAGATTCTACTACATCCATAGAGATATCAGATTTTCAGGAAGCATTAGCTCCTATGGACGAATAAGTTTTTATTCTTCTAGACATGTTTTTAGGGTGTTTTACCCTTAGTGGCCGAACCTACTAGGAATGGCCGGACCCCCCCCCCCTTTATTTTTCTAGGTTTATGGTTTAATTTTGGACAGTTTTTCTAAGTATTTGGAATAATTTGTTTAGTTTTAGTTTGTTTTGAATTATGCATAATAGTTTTATGGAGATTATTTCTCGAATTGATTAATTGAATGGATGAAATTATGTTTATGTATGTGACCAATTCAATCAATTTATTTCTAGGTATACGTCCAGTGGGGAAGTTAGTTGTTTGCCTAATAATGTTACCATGCACACCATATTGCGTGAGCGACACTATTTTACTAACTTTGTACCTAAGAACGCCCTTCTGATAACTCTCTCAAGCCCATCCAACCTAATTGAAGGATACGGAAAGGCCCGTATCATGTTGTCCAATGGTATTGTCTTAACCATTAAAGAGGCCCTCTATTCTTCACGTTTCGGGAGAACATTGTTGAGTTTTAGAGATATTCGAGATAATCAATATCATATTGAAACCACTGAAGATAATGGTTCTGAATTTCTTTGTATCACTTTGTACAAATATGGCCAGAAGCGTATTTATTGGAACGTCTCCCGAGTGGGTTGTACATCACAACCATTTGCATCCTAGCAGCCCACCATGTGGTCGGCCCTGTGCCAGAGTTCCAGAGCATTTTGCTGCTTTGGCATGACTGTATGAGGCATCTCGGACGTAAGTTGATGTATTGTATCTCAAATCATCACATAGGCATTATTTACCTCCATGTGCTGGATTCCCGCCATGCAAAGTGTGTTATTTAGGGAAGTTGAATAGTTAACCCTCGATTACAAAGATCATTCATAACCCACCTAAGTTTCTTCAGAAGATTCAAGGGGATATTTGTGGACCTATCCAACCAACATGCGGACCATTTAGATACTTTATGGTGTTAGTTGATGCATCGACACGATGGTCACATGTTTGCCTATTGTCAACACGCAACGCTGCATTTGTGAAACTTCTAGTACAAATTATTAAGCTAAGGGCTCACCACTATGATTATCCGATCAAGTCGATTCAACTGGATAATGCTGGAGAGTTTATGTCACAGACTTTTGACGATTATTGCATGTTAGTAAGGATTGAAGTGGAATATCTTGTACCCCATGTTCACACCCAAAACGGCCTGGCAAAAGCTTTCATAAAGTGTCTTCAATTGATAGCTTGAAATTTGGTTATGCGAACTAAACTGCCGGTATCTGCCTGGGGCTATGCAATATTGCACGTAGCTATACTAGTCCGCTTGAGGCCCATCACTACCTAACCTCATTCACCGTTACAATTGCTTACTAGATACAAGTTTGACGTCTCACATTTACATGTGTTTGGGTGCGCAGCTTATGTGACAATAACACCGCCATTACGTACGAAAATGGGTCCTCAGAGAAAAATAAAAATCTATGTCGGTTATGATTCGCCATCAATTTTACCGCACATTTTGCCATTTGTCACTTTGATGAGACAGTCTTCCCATCGTTAAGGAAGATAAGCATACTAACGTTCCTGGAGAACATCGCGAATTGTCGTGGTATGCTCCCACTATGTCTCATTTAGATCCATGCACTGCCCAGTCTGAAACTAAGGTGCGATGAATTATAGATCTTTAGAGCATTGCTTAGAGCATGCCAAATGTTTTTAATGATCTAGCTAAGGTGACAAGATCACACATACCTACTGCAAACACACATGCAAAGATAGATGTACCCCGCGTACGTCACAATCTCGCCTAGGAAGGCCGAACCATCCCCGAAGGTTGGGCGGCCACATCTTCCATGCGGCTCGGTACATTGGCGGCTAGCTAATCATCTGCTCCATCCCTGAAGCATGGCATACCCCTTGGTTCAAAGGATTCATAACCCCATAAGAGGAAATCAGCACCAACTAGTGACCTTAATTTGAATCCGACCATCTTTCACTCATCAGTTCGAACGCATGAGGTTATTCTAAATTACGATGATCTCTTAGACAAGACAAACCGACCTCCCAAGAATCATAAGATTTCGGTCCACTACGGAGTATTGGATAAGGTTTAGAATCAGAATGAGATAATCGTCGACAATGCATTTGTGTACACAGTAACTACTGACATTATGCTTAGCGATGACATTGAACCACGTTTCATTGATGAATGCCGACATAGAACAGATTGGTTAAACTGGAAACAAGCAATCTAGGTCGAACTCAATTCGCTTGCGAAACGTAAGGTGTTTAGACCTATTGTTCCTACACCACCATGTGTGAAGCTTGTTGGCTACAAATGGGTTTTCGTGAAGAAACGTAATGAAAAGAATGAAATAGTGTGGTACAAAGCACGCCTCGCAGCGCAAGGCTTCTCTCACGCCTTAGGATTGATTACGAGGAGGCGTATTCCCTCGTAATGGACGTCATAACATTCCGTTACCTAATCAGTTTAGTAGTTTCTGAAAAACTGAATAAGCAGCTTATGAACATGGTAATCGTGTATCTTTATGGGGATCTCGATACATAAATCTACATGAAAGTTCCAAAAGGACTTCCATTGACTGATTCAAATAGTTCTAGACCACGGAACACTCTCTCTATTATATTGAGGAGATCACTCTACAAATTGAAATAATCCGGGTGGATGTGGTATAATCGTCTAAGTGAATATTTGACAAGTCAGGGTTATGTGAACAACAAATTATGCCCATGCATGTCACATTAAGGATTTGAGATGAAAGATCTTGGGAAAATTGTCGTGCACTTCAAATCGGAATTTGAGATGAAAGATCTTGGGAAAACTCTATATTGTCTCGGCCTGGAGATCGAGCATTGTTCGGATGGAATCCTTGTACATTAATCGAACTACACCCAAAAGGTGTTGCGACGTTTTAATGAGGATAAAGCGAAGCCCTTGAGTACACATATGGTCATTCGGACTCTAGATGCTAAATAAGATCCTTTCTGTCCAAATGAGGATGAAAAAGAGATTTTGGAACCCAAAGTTCCATACCTAAGTGCAATTGGGGCTTTATTGTATTTGGCTCAATGCACTAGACCCGACATCTCATTCGCTATTAATCTTTTTGCTAGATACAGCAATGTACCCACACATAGGCACTGGAATGGTGCTAAAGAAATTTTCCGCTACCTTAAGAGTACGAAGAATTTAGGCTTGTTCTATACCCGCAAATCATCGAGAGTTGCTACCCCCCTTGGTTCTCGGATCGATTCCCGCCTTGTTGGTTACACAGATGTTGGATATATGTCTAACCCACATAGGGCATGTTCTTAAATGGGCTATGTATTTATTGTTAGAGACACCGCTATGTCTTAGAGGTCTACCAAGCAAATGCTAGTGGTGACTTCTTCAAACCATGTTGAGATTCTCGCCCTGCATGAAGTATTGCGTGAGTGCTTTTGGCTAACAACAATTATGGAACATATTCGAAGCATTAATGGTCTTACTTCCATCATTGACCTTCCTACGACGATCTTTGAAGACAATGCAACATGTATCGAGCAGTTAAAGAAGGGATACATTAAGGGAGACAACACCAAGCACATAGCGTCGAAATTCTTTTACTCTCACCAGTAACAATAGCATCAGAACATTGAAGTCAAGCAAATCCGTTCCTAGGACAACTTGGCCGGTCTCTTCACCAAGTCATTACCCAAGTCTATTTTTTAGAAGCTCGTCCAAGGAATCGATATGAATAAATTATCTAAATTTAATTGCTTGTAGTTTTCTTATTTGGAATTTATGTCTAACTCAAGAGGAGTATCCTGAAGCATACTCACTTGATCTTGATGTACTATTTTTCCTAAGATTAGGAGCATTTTTCCCACTGGGTTTTTGCTACCTAACGAGGTTTTGATGAGGCACCCATCTTGGGATGATCATACTCTGTTGAGTTCACTACTTTCCTCATGTTTGACTTTTGTTTTAAACATTATGCATACTTCTCACTTTTCTCCTTAGTCTATTGGTTTTTCTCCCACCTTGGATTTTACATAGCGAAGTCTTGTGAGTTTTACTACCAAGGCATACTTTCTTAAATTTGAGACTCGTATTTGCCCGTTGTGCCACCGACTTCATCAACTGTTCTACCTTATCTACTAAATATCTGATGCGATGTTTGTTTAAGTATTTAAACACTCAAGGGGGAGTGTTGCAGTCATATTTGGAATAGGAATGTGATTGTGTAAATCCTAGTGTATCTAGGGATATCTTTTATATTCCCTCTAGTAGTATAATTCATATTAGAGTTGTAATCCTAAAAGGGTAAGGATTTAACCTATCATACTACTATAAATAAAGGCACAATGAGGTGATATAACACACACCTCACGATTAAATCTCTCTCTTCTCTCTCTCACTACCGCCGGCTTCCCTTTCTCTATTCCCTTATAATAGCTCAGCTAAATAGGCCTACAACGTAAATGATAAATTTACTCTTCTAGATATATAGTTAGATGGCTATAGAGATTTACTGTGTTTTTACACAATCCCTTTAGGTTTTTTTTTTTCACTTAACCCTAAGTTTTTAAACCTTACAACAGGACCCGCTAACATGATTTCATATAACCTCTAAACACAAAATGAAGTGATTGTTGCAATTAATATTGTTTAGGAATATAATTGTGTAAATTTAGAAGTCAATTCCAATAGGATTGGGAATACCTAAGCCCCGTTTGGTATTGCCCTTTTCACCAGAAATGGTTTCACTTTAAAGTTAAGCACTAAAAAAATGTTTGGTAACTGACAAGATTTAACGAGACATTTATCCTAGGTTGGTTATATCCTTATATGAGTGTTCATTGCCGCTTGATCTCCTCAAGTTTCGACTTTGCACTTCTCACATTTTTCTCTGAGACTTTGGGTTTGGTCCGGCTTTGATTTTACCATTGTCAAGTTTTTGTGAGTTTATAATGCTTTAATGCACCCTTAATTTTGATTTGCATGTAAATTGTCGATGCCGATCGAATACTTCAACAATCATCTGAGCTTTACACATTCAAGGGGGATGTTGGAGCCAATATTGTTTAGATATGATTGCCTAAATCCAGAAGTAGAGTCCAAAAGAATTTGGTGTTATCTAATCTCATTATGACTTGTATTAGTTGTGCGGCAAGAAAAGACCACCTCACTAGTATAAATAAAGGCATAATGCCACCAAAGAGCATAAGTGAAATTACAACTTATGAGACCTCTTTTCTCTCTTCTGTCGTCCCTCTCCTACCTTCATTCTCTAAATTCTCCAGCAGTGACATTGTTTAACAGTAATCCACAAAGCAAAAATACGAATAAAGCTCGAGCAGTGTATTTGTATTTCAATCTTTGAGAGTAAATTTTTTATTGGGGAAACTTTTTAATGACATCAACAATTCTTCTAACCGAAAGAGTTTAGTAAAAACAATTCAAAATCGTACGCAGCTTTGTGAAAACATGAAAAATCTCAGAAGTATTGGTGTACTTTCCTCATCATTTTTTTTAAATTAGGATCACACCACTTTTATGATAATGGTCTGTAAAGTATCCGACCTCATCCTTTGGAGTAGGCTAAAATTTGATAAAATAAGTGGATAAACAATATATCACTCCTTCCAGATGCTAACGGCAAACAAGAGGCAGTTCCAATTTGTCTAGCCACCTCAGAAAATGGGAAGGCAAACTCAATCTGCATCTCCAAAGGGGATCGAATTTTAATCTGGATCCTATTAGATTTGATTTAATTAAAACGATATGAATTTAGAAGGGCAGTATGATAATTCAAATATGATCAAAATTCGGAATAATTTGGAATAATTTGTTTGGTTTTGGTTTGTTTTGAATTATGGATAATTGTTTTATGGATATTATTTCTTGAATTGATTAATTGAATGGATGAAATTATGTTTATGTATGTGACCAATTCAATCAATTTATTTCTAAGTATACGTCTAGTGGGGAAGTTAGTTGTCTGCCTGATAGTGTTACCATGCACACGATATTGCGTGAGTGACACTATTTTACTAACTTTGTACCTAAGAACGCCCTTCTGATAACTCTCTCAAGCCCATCCAACCTAATTGAAGGATACGGAAAGACCCGTATCATGTTGTCCAATGGTATTGTCTTAACCATTAAAGAGGCCCTCTATTCTTCACGTTTCGGGAGAACATTGTTGAGTTTTAAAGATATTCGAGATAATCAATATCATATTGAAACCACTGAAGATAATGGTTCTGAATTTCTTTGTATCACTTTGTACAAATATGGCCAGAAGCGTATTTATTGGAACGTCTCCCGAGTGGGTTGTACATCACAACCATTTGCATCCTAGCAGCCCACCATGTGGTCGGCCCTGTGCCTGAGTTCCAGAGCACTTTACTGCTTTGGCATGACCATATGGGACATCTCGGACGTGAGTTGATGTACCGTATCTCAAATCATCACATAGGCATCATTTACCTCCCTATGCTGGATTCCCGCCATGCAAAGTGTGTTCTTTGGGGAAGTTGAATAGTTAACCTCGATTACAAAGATCATTCACAACCCTCCTAAGTTTCTTCAGAAGATTCAAGGGGATATTTGTGGACCTATCCAACCAACATGCGGACCATTTAGATACTTTATGGTGTTGGTTGATGCATCGACACGATGGTCACATGTTTACCTGTTGTTAACACGCAACGCTGCATTTGCGAAACTCCTAGCACAAATTATTAAGCTAAGGGCTCACCACTATGATTATCTGATCAAGTCGATTCAACTGGATAATGCTGAAGAGTTTATGTCACAGACTTTTGACGATTATTGCATGTTAGTAAGGATTGAAGTGGAATATCTTGTACCCCATGTTCACACCCAAAACGGCCTGGCAAAAGCTTTCATAAAGTGTCTTCAATTGATAGCTCGAAATTTGGTTATGCGAACTAAACTGCCGGTATCTGCCTAGGGCTATACAATATTGTATGTAGCTATACTGGTCCGCCTGAGGCCCATCACTACCTAACCTCATTCACCGTTACAGTTGCTTACTAAATACGAGTCTGACGTCTCACATTTACATGTGTTTGGGTGCGCAGTTTATGTGCCAATAACACTGCCATTACGTACGAGAATGGGTCCTTCGAGAAAAATAAAAATCTATGTCGGTTATGATTCGCCATCAATTGTACCGCACATTTTGCCATTTGTCACTTTGATGAGATAGTCTTCCCATCGTTAAGGAAGATAAGCATGCTAACGTTCCTGGAGAACATTGCGAATTGTCGTGGTATGTTCCCACTATGTCTCATTTAGATCCATGCACTGCCCAGTCTGAAACTAAGGTGCAATGAATTATAGATCTTTAGAGCATTCTTAGAGCATGCCAGATGTTTTTAATGATCTAGCTAAGGTGACAAGATCACACATACCTACTGCAAACACACCTGCAAAGATAGATGTACCCCACGTACATCACAATCCCGCCTAGGAAGGCCGAACCATCCCCGAAGGTTGGGCGGCCACATCTTCCATGCGGCCCGGTACATTGGCGGCTAGCCAATCATCTGCTCCATCCCTGAAGCATGGCATACCCCTTGGTTCAAAGGATTCACAACCCCAGAAGAGGAAATTAGCACCAACTAGTGACCTTAATTTGAATCCGACCATCGTTCACTCATCTGTTCGAACGCATGAGGTTATTCTAAATTACGGTGATCTCTTAGACAAGACAAACCGACCTCCTAAGAATCGCAATATTTCGATCCACTACGCAGTATTGGATAAGGTTTAGAGTCGAAATGAGATAATCGTCGACAATGCATTTGTGTACACAGTAGCTACTAACGTTATGCTTAGCGATGACATTGAACCACGTTCCATTGATGAATGTCGACGTAGAACAGATTGGTTAAACTGGAAACAAGCAATCTAGGTTGAACTCGATTCGCTTGCGAAACGTAAAGTGTTTAGACCTATTGTTCCTACACCACCATGTGTGAAGCTTGTTGGCTACAAGTGGGTTTTCGTGAGGAAACGTAATGAAAAGAATGAAATAGTGTGGTACAAAGCACGCCTCGCAGCGCAAGGCTTCTCTCAACGCCTTAGGATTGATTACGATGAGGCGTATTCCCTCGTAATGGACGTCATAACATTCCGTTACCTAATTAGTTTAGTAGTTTCTGAAAACTGAATATGCAGCTTATGAACATGGTAACCGTGTATCTTTATAGGGATCTCGATACATAAATATACATGAAAGTTCCAAAAGGACTTCCATTGACTGGTTCAAATAGTTCTAGACCACGGAACACTCTCTCTATTATATTGAGGAGATCACTCTACAAATTGAAACAATCCGGGTGGATGTGGTATAACCGTCTAAGTGAATATTTGACAAGTCAGGGTTATGTGAACAACAAATTATGCCCATGCATGTTCATAATGAATTCACATTCCGGATTTGCAATCATTGCATTTATGTCGACGACATGAACCTCGTCAGAACTCCTGCAGAGCTTGAGAAAATTGTCGTGCACTTCAAATCGGAATTTGAGATGAAAGATCTTGGGAAAACTCTATATTGTCTCGGCCTGGAGATCGAGCATTGTTCGGATGGAATCCTTGTACATTAATCGAACTACATTCAAAAGGTGTTGCGACGTTTTAATGAGGATAAAGCAAAGCCCTTGAGTATACATATGGTCATTCGGACTCTAGATGCTAAACGAGATCCTTTCTGTCCAAATGAGAATGAAAAAGAGATTTTAGAACCCAAAGTTCCATACCTAAGTGCAATTGGGGCTTTATTGTATTTGGCTCAATGCACTGGACCTGACATCTCATTCGCTATTAATCTTTTTGCTAGATACAGCAATGCACCCATACGTAGACACTGGAATGCTGCTAAAGAAATTTTCCGCTACCTCAAGAGTACGAAGAATTTAGGCTTGTTCTATACCCACAAATCATCGAGAGTTGTTGCCCCTCTTGGTTCTCGGATTGATTCCCACCTTGTTGGTTACACAGATGTTGGATATATGTCTAACCCACATAGGGCATGTTCTCAAATGGGCTATGTCTTTATCGTTAGAGACACCGCTATGTCTTAGAAGTCTACCAAGCAAATGCTAGTTGTGACTTCTTCAAACCATGTTGAGATTATCGCCCTGCATGAAGCATTGCGTGAGTGCTTTTGGCTAACAGCAATTATGGAACATATTCGAAGCACTAATGGTCTTACTTCCATCATTGACCTTCCTACGACGATCTTTGAAGACAATGCAACATGTATCGAGCAGTTAAAGAAGGGATACATTAAGGGAGACAACACCAAGCATATAGCGTTGAAATTCTTTTACTCTCACTAATAACAATAGCATCAGAACATTGAAGTCAAGCAAATCCGCTCCCAGGACAACTTGGCCGATCTCTTCACCAAGTCATTGCCCAAGTCTATTTTTTAAAAGCTCGTCCAAGGAATCGGTATGCATAAATTATCTAAATTTAATTGCTTGTAGTTTTCTTATTTGGAAGTTATGTCTAACTCAAGAAGAGTATCCTGAAGCATACTCACTTGATCTTGATGTACTATTTTTCCTAAGATTAGGAGCATTTTTCCCACTGGATTTTTGCTACCTAACGAGGTTTTGATGAGGCACCCATCTTGGGATGATCTTACTCCGTTGAGTTCACTACTTTCCTTATGTTTGACTTTTGTTTTAAACATTATGCATACTTCTCACTTTTCTCCTTAGTCTATTGGTTTTTCCCCCACCTTGGGTTTTACATAGCGAGGTTTTGTGAATTTTACTACCAAGGCATACTTTCTTAAATTTGAGACTCGCATTCGCCCGTTGTGTCACCGACTTCATCAACTGTTCTACCTTATCTACTAAATATCTGATGCGATGTTTGTTTAAGTATTTAAACACTCAAGGGGGAGTGTTGCAGTCATATTTGGAATAGGAATGTGATTGTGTAAATCCTAGTGTATCTAGGGATATCTTTTATATTCCATCTAGTAGTCTAATTCATATTAGAGTTGTAATCCTAAAAGGGTAAGGATTTAACCTATCATACTACTATAAATAAAGGCACAATGAGGTGATATAACACACACCTCATGATTAAATCTCTCTCTTCTCTTTCTCACTACCGCCGGCTTCCCTTTCTCTATTCCCTTAGAATAGCTCAGCTAAATAAGCCTACAACATAAATGATAAATTTACTCTTCTAGATATATAGTTAGATGGCTATAGGGATTTACTGTGTTTTTACACAATCCCTTTAGGTTTTTTTTTTCACTTAACCCTAAGTTTTTAAACCTTACAACAGGACCGCTAACATGATTTCATATAACCTCTAAACACAAAATGAAGTGATTGTTGCAATCAATATTGTTTAGGAATATAATTGTGTAAATTTAGAAGTCAATTCCAATAGGATTGGGAATACCTAAGCCCCGTTTGGTATTGCCCTTTTCACCAGAAATGGTTTCACTTTAAAGTTAAGCACTAAAAAAATGTTTGGTAACCTGATAAGATTTAACGAGACATTTATCCTAGGTTGGTTATATCCTTATATGAGTGTTCATTGCCGCTTGATCTCCTCAAGTTTCGACTTTGCATTTCTCACATTTTTCTCTGAGACTTTGGGTTTGGTCCGGCTTTGATTTTACCATTGTCAAGTTTTTGTGAGTTTATAATGCTTTAATGCACCCTTAATTTTGATTTGCATGTAAATTGTCGATGCCGATCGAATACTTCAACAATCATCTGAGAAGACATGATTCAATTACTTCTTAAGCTTTACACATTCAAGGGGGATGTTGGAATCAATATTGTTTAGATATGATTGCCTAAATCCAGAAGTAGAGTCCAATAGAATTTGGTGTTATCCAATCTCATTATGCTTGTATTAGTTGTGAGGCAAGAAAAGACCACCTCACTAGTATAAATAAAAGCATAATGCCACCAAAGAGCATAAGTGAAATTACAACCTATGAGACCTCTTTTCTCTCTTTTGTCGTCCCTCTCCTACCTTCATTCTCTAAATTCTCCAACAGTGACATTGTTTAGCAGTAATCCACAAAGCAAAAATACGAATAAAGCTCGAGCAGTGTATTTGTATTTCAATCTTTGAGAGTAAATTTTTTATTGGGGAAACTTTTTAATGACATCAACAATTCTTCTAACCGAAAGAGTTTAGTAAAAACAATTCAAAATCGTACGCAGCTTTGTGAAAACATGAAAAATCTCAGAAGTATTGGTGTACTTTCCTCATCATTTGTATAAATTAGGATCACACCACTTTTATGATAATGGTCTGTAAAGTATCCGACCTCATCCTTTGGAGTAGGCTAAAATTTGATAAAATAAGTGGATAAACAATATATCACTCCTTCCAGATGCTAACGGCAAACAAGAGGCAATTCCAATTTGTCTAGCCACCTCAGAAAATGGGAAGGCAAACTCAATCTGCATCTCCAAAGGGGATCGAATTTTAATCTGGATCTTATTAGATTTGATATAATTAACACGATATGAATTTAGAAGGGCAGTATGATAATTCAAATATGATCAAAATTCGATAATCCGAATACAAATGAATGTGGGAGAGTACGATGGGATGTTAATAACGTCTATCAAAATAAATTTAAAGCACCGTAATTTGGTTTAGTAACACTCAGGCTCCACTGTATTAGAGAAGGTTCTAAGTTTGAATCCGACATGACGCAATTGTTGAACAGAAAAAGTAGGTAAATTTACATTTATGAAAGAAATATTTGAAGAAACAAATCATCTTATTTCATAATATATGCTCACTTGTCTCATCAGTTCAGCAAAACGTAGTACAATTTCATGGCTTGACTATATACTGGCAATTATTTTCTACAAATAAATACGAGAGAACAAAGCAAAACTTGGATCTGGATATCTACCAAAATATATGCTCCATTAATGCATACATTTGCAGCAACAAACTTTTTCTACCTAAATCATTGCTTGCAGGATCCTAAATTACCGCGTGTTAGTATTATACACAGTTGGACTGGTAATCTACTTACCACCCATATATTGGATTCTCTACCAGGGGAGGCAAGAGATGAAGGTCTTTGCAGTGTTGCTTGTCATAGTCTCGGCTTCCGGGAATTGCTCCGGTGCATAGTCTAAGGAATTCATTGCCGGTGAGACAGTAGTGGGCAAATGCCAATCCTCCATCAACCATACCTGTCAAGCTAGGCATTGATGCGGATTTTGGGATCCGCTTTCGATTTCCCATGCTTGATTTTGCACCATCGTTGTCTTTGTTCAAGACTCTGTCAAGCTCAGAATACTCCATAAACCTCTGGGTAGCAGCTTCCCATGAAAGATGATATCTTTGCTCGGGAGTAAGGGGCTGAGGATTAAATGCCATTGCTTCCTTCACTTTGGCAACAAATTCCTCGGATGTTTTGTAGGTCAAGCAATTAGGAAATGATCTGAAAAACTCATTTGATGGATGATCCGCACAAATTACAAATTTTCCCATAGCAAGAGCCTCAGCAGTAGCCGTGCACAGCACATCACTAACGCTGGGATTTATGAAGACTTTGTACCTTCAAACAAAGGAGAGAATATCATTAGCAGGAGAAATGAATAGAGGGGGAAGAAACAAAAAAAAATGTAGAATTGAACAGTTTAATCACTCATGGCATGTTATTTCTAATCCACGGTTGGCACAGAAGCGAAAATGATTTTGTACAGTGAATTCCTAAAAGATCCTTACCCGTGAAGAGAATGATCTGCATGGTCTCTTCCTTTCAGAAAGTTGAGATTTAAATCCAAGCTTTTAGCCGTACTCTGAACTTCATTGGCATCCTCTCCATTTCCATACACGTCCAACTTGAAGCCATCAAGGTCACACTTGTGCTTTGCCAACACATCTATAAGCTCACGGTATCCCTTTGCCCAGACCATCTTCCCTAAGAAATATGCTCCTTTTGAGAATGCTTCCTGTCCAAGTTCCCTTTCTGCAGCGACCTTTTCTCCAATTCTCAAGAACTTGGGATTCACACCGTGGACATTGCAAATCAGAGATTTAGGTAAATCCTGTGTGGCAGAGGAAAGGCGAAGAACCTGGAGAAATCATTAACAATTTAGTTGTCAGATCAAGAAAAGCATTAGCAGACCCTAATAACATTAGCAGAAACCATGCTAAAAAGAATTGCACGCGATCGTCAGATATTCAATGAATTAACTTACCTTGTCGCAGTATGCTCTTGTGACCCAATTGTTTATGTGCTTCACAAAGAAGGCTTGGAGAGCACCATTCTTCTCCCTCTTGATATATTCCAAGTAATTTGTGTGAACAACACCAACAACATGGTTAAATTTATCGGTCCAACGCTTACCATGATGATACCAATTCAAGTGTTCCGGTTCTTCCAGGATAGCAATGTCAGCATCCTTGGACTGAATAAACTGAGTAGTGTCCCCAGCTGGTAAAATGCTTCGCCTTGCTTTTGAAAACTAATATATAGCAAGACCAAATATCAATTAGCAACCATAACATGATACAAATAAAAAGTCATTTTGTATGGTCAGATTCACCAGATAATTACCTTTCCTGGATAAAATGATATCTTAAAGTCTGCTTTAAAGCCAATCCTTTCCTCAAGCCAGTTACGGATATAAATTTCCTGCTCTTCTGGTGAAGTAAAAGTAATGTTGCTAGGATATACAAGTTCTTGATCTGATTTACAAAGCCATGGAACTAATAATGTAACATTCTGTTTTGCAGACTCTGCAAGATATGCAGCACGAAACAGTGGATTCACTGCTGTTCCTGTCATCCAAGGAAGACTAGCAGTTGTGACAATAGCAACATGTCTTTTCTCATCTAACTGGTCATGCTTTGCATGGTCTGTCCAAAACCCACCATCATAAGAATGCCCTGTGCTTTGGATGACGCTGGCTATCCTTAAATCTAATTCATCATTCATGTTTTCACTGTCTATAAGAGATGACTCTCCAGAAGAATGTGAGTGCAGAACTTGGTTCTTGTGTTTGCTGCACAAGCTTTCCACTAGTTTCTCACACACATCTGCAGTCATTTACAATACCGTACAAGTTCAGCAGTCTTGGAAGATGAAATCGAAGATGAAATCAAAGATAAGGATATGTGAAATTATATTCCTTTACTTTTATTTTCCTTTTGTGTGTACTGTTGTTAGAGAGTGAAATGATCCTGAGGTTACTCAATAAGTTAACATACCCAATTGAATCCCTTTTTCAAGATAAATTCATGTTCATGATAGGGATGCCGACGCTATGAGTTTAGAACATCGTTTATACCATGATTGATATCATATGTTTTACGCTTGGAAATAGTCCAACTAATTTCGAACCGTAAATTCCATAACTTCCCAAAAAGTTTAAAATAAAATAAAACATATATCAAATTTAATATAAAAAATAAATAAATAAAACTATAAAAAATATATATATAAAAGAACCCTTGAAGTCTCACTACTCATCTAATTACTTCATACAAGCATGAAAGTTTCCCTAGCAGAAGAAAAGACACAAAATACACCTAAGAACATATACAGTAACAGCTTTAAACAGAAATTAAAGAATCACTTACTTCTCCTAACGCCAAGTTGATCGAGAAAAGGCTCAGATTGCCTAACCAAACATGCCAAAAGTTCTGTCACATCCAATGGAGGTACTGCCTATATCATGTATACAGAGAGAAATTTAGAATAGCACATTACCTACTCAATTCCAATTAAATTGGTTTTATGTTATGTCTATATAATAATTCATATATTCTGAAATGAAACAGGCACAGCAAAACTAGTTCACAAGGAGCATCATCAAAATCCAGGCCACTGGTTTTCCTCGAAGAGTCTTATAATAAATGACACCCAATCTACGTCTAGTATTCTCTTGCTAACATGACTAGACACCCTTGCCCATTATGTAGAGTTTCTGGAATACGGACCCCACAGTTTGCAAGGACAACAAATCTTAGCTTCTCATCTTTCTTGGTTAAGTTTTGGAAACTAAACATTCTTTGTTGGAACTGTACTAACCCATCATTTCTCTTATTTGGCTACACTAAGAACCGTGTTACAGAAATTAACAAGTTTTTTCGTGAGTTCAATGGAAGAAAAAGGACAGCTCCAAGAGAAAGGAGAGGACTAGGAAGGCTTGGGCATCAAGGCTATATATGATTTCTTTTATGCATGTAAAGAATTTTATGCAAAAACTAAGTATTGAATAAACAAATATACACAAAATTTACAGATGTCGCCAAATGTTTCTTTTATTTACCCAACTTATACAACCACCTTTGAACAAATCAAAGAACAAAAATTCCTCTGGAGGCTCATGACAGTGGTGGATTAAAAAGTGTGCCTAATTATGCCAAAAATGAGTTCTGTACGGTAACACATTACAACAAAAGATTCCAACAAAAAAAGACACATGATACACAGGTTTCCAACCAAAAGAAAACACAGGACAACAGAAGCAAAATATGCCGAATGTATACCAACCTTTGACTCCTCTGGCTCCTTGTAAATTGACTTCTGAAAACAGCAGGAAACAAAATTAGTTGTAAAAATATGCATGCACTTGTTTATTACCACTCTTCATGAAACAAACATTGATCAAGGATAGCAAAAACTGGGAAATTTAAAATGTAAACTGCAGTAAAAACAACTGTGATATAATGATATATATGGGTAAATATATAATGTTTTATTCACCAAAAAGAATGCTCCTTTCAGAAAACAAACATCATATAATTTGTTTGGCATCACTATGCAACTCATCATTGAATAAAATAACAATCTGCTTGTTAAAAGGAAGGATTGTTTCACACTAGACGCTCAGACTTAAGCTTTTATACCCAACGATATAGTCATAGGCACATATCAAGCTTTAACTAATCTAGTATTCCATTTGGTGCACAGGTTGTGGTTTCGAATGATATTGGACTCCCAACATCTATGCATAACGCAGAACTACCATATGCCTAATACCAATTAGCATCGCATAGCTCAAAGTAATTGATCAAAAACCCGTTTACTGTTAACTGCAAAACTCTCTCCAATGATTTCAGAACCTTAGCTGAAGGATTTTGTTCTATACCTTCTTATGACCAAAGGATTACAAAAAATAAGAAACCTTTTGTATTATCAACTCTAACTTGTTCATTCATATTTAGTGCAGGAGACCTTAGTAACGCCGTAGTGTCTCAATGTCCTCTACCCTGATTTAAATTAGGCTACCCGATAAACTCACAAGGATATCGACAAGGAAAATAAGAACACAACTATCAAGTTTAGAGCTTCATAGTTTCTTTTACTTCTGTTTTCATTTCACATGCCAAAAACACAACAGCCACCAATATGTATCACTAATACCTACTTCCACATGAATTCTAACAAGTCATTCCAATTTAACCACAGGCAAGATTCAATCAAAATGCCAAGTTAACAAATTCAATTGCTATGAAAACTCAAAGCTGAAAGCAACAAATTACGAAATGAAGGTAGAGAGAACATACCAAGCTGGACTTGAATTTCTCCACAAACTCACTGTTCTTAAATCCACCGAGAAATTCCCGCTTTTCGAACTCTTTCAATCTCGTCTTCAACGCCCGAATTGGTTCCCAATCCTTAATGGATTGTCTCTCCACATCCTCCCCCTCACCCTCTCCCTTCCACTCTCCCCAAAACTCACTGAACTTCAATGGCCTTCCCCTAATATCCCTATTAAATTCCATAACCCCATCCCTGTCCTCCACCTCCGACACCAGCGCATTCTTTATCGCCGACAAATTGATCCGGATCCTCGACCTGGGGCTCCACTTCTCCAGAACCTTCTTGCTGAAGTCCGGCGACGAGTACACCCTCCGAAACTCCGACAGCTTCGGCTGCAGCTTCTTGACGAAGTCAATCTCTGCCGGCGGCGACGCCGAAGACCGAATCCCCGCCGACGACGCGGAGTTAAACTTGAACAGGTTCTCAAGCTCGCGGTCGAACGACGTCGCTAGGTTCTTGAACTCGTTGGCCCGGTGCTTCATCAATTGGAGATCCGCGTCGGCCGAGTCCTTCACTTCCCTCCACCCTTTCGATATGAAGGAGAAGGCGTTGGAGGAGGTCGAGGCTTGGCCTTCGCTTCCCATGGCGGAGGAGCTAGGGTTTTGACTGAGAGCAAACGAATTGAATTTTCCAGGGTTCCGAATCGGATTTCGGGAATCTTCCGTATCGGATTTCGGATTTCGGGAAGCTTGCAGATATAAAGAAACAAACAGAGACGAGCTGTGGGTGGGCTGAGAATTTAACGGTTGGTATTTCCGGGGCTTTCTTTTTCCGGAACCACGTGTACTTTCCAAGTCGGATTTTTGCACGTGATGATACTGTTATGGGATGATGATGTGGAGAGAAGGCACGTGATAGGATGAGGTGGCGAGCTGTGAACCGTGTGATGGCGGATTGGGTTCCTGATGAGAATATTCTGGGGGGAAAGAATGTGCTGGACGCTGGTGAATGACGGTTGAGATTTTCGCGCACCGTGATTCGTCTTTAACGTGATTAGGTAAACGTGGCTGGACGTGATTTGGGGGGGTGGGGAGGGCATTGGCTCGGTGGCCTAATTTCCTATCCCGCCGTTTCCGTCTCTGTTCTGCATCGTTGCTTGTCAAAAGAAAAAGCGCGTGGCTAAGTGAGATAGGAAATGAAATTTCAGTTGATTGTTCAAATTGAAAGCTACGATATATTTCGTCCTTTTACTGCTGTGGCTTTGACGATTTCAAATGTGTTGCATGGCATGCTCGAAGGATTTGCATGATATGAATTCATCATCACGTAGCATTCTATATCAATAATATAAGAGCATGCATGTATTAGTTTTCTACATATTCTTGTATTATTGATAAGAAACGTTATTGTAACGGTAAACTCATGCTATACATACAAGTTCTCCCTTGTAAGTCTTGACCTTGTTATTCACCGTGTATGTCATCGTCTATATGCTTTTTGAGAAACCAACGTTAACATGTTACAACAGCTACGGACCGCATCCTGCGACGCTGGCGTGTCTGTGCAACCAGCGACACTGACTTGTCCTTCTGGACCTACCTAATCGATTTCTATTGCAGCTATTGCACTCTCACCTTCTACTCCAATAAACCGATATCCAACATACACTCCCTCCAATTTCAACTATTATCCCCAACATTACACCGTGTTGTATGAATGAGCTTGTTCCTCCTACGGACGCTTCCTATATGAGTTCAATCTTCATCCCAGCAACCACGACGTTTGCACTCTCAATCGAACATTACTCTTTTCAATTTTCAGTTGGTGATATCCAATGAGAGTGTGACCTTGGAATTTTGGAAGTTTGCATTTTCCAAGAGACCTAAGATCATTGAACACATGAACTATCCTCTTCGAACCGACAACAATGGGAGCATCGTGACAAAGGCGGGGGCCAAACATTCCAGGCTTTTCAATCTTTGCCATTGGGTCATCTCAATGTTCTCAGGGAATTGCACTGAGCTCTCAACTCCAATGACAAGAACCTTAGCTTCATGAATGACCATCTCGTTGCCAATTCGAACAGCCTCACGAATGAAGCATGCACTATACCGTTCTCTTGGGGGTTAATCACTGAATATGACATGGTCCCCAAATTGATTGTTTCTGACCTTTTACTGCATGATAAGGGCAAATGCTTGCATCCTTTTCAAATTAAAACGAGGAATCTGGTCATAATTCATAAATCGAGCAATGTTCTTATGCTGCTAGATTGTCAATCGGGACTACACACTCAAGAAAAACGAAAAACCAACCTGATGGTGTGGTATGTGTTGGTTTCTATACACTACATTAGAACAATCAACATAAATTCGAGAAATAATTAGATAAGGCAATATGAATTAGGAAAATCAAGGTGAAAGAAGTACAAAACTGAAGATTGTGCCATTACTGAATTAAATAAAAGAAGTGTACAGCAGCAAATTCATTGAGTTCAACTTCTCACTGTGAAGTATAAGACATATAAGCCGAACAAGTAGTAAGAAAACGCAGAGCGCAAGAAAAGAGTATTTAATTTGGCTTGAGATAAAGATGGAACTGAACCGGAGAAACCTACAAATTGAACATAATCACAACTATTTGTAAAAATTATAGTTTTGATTGCAGAATGTCCATTGTTTGCCAATCAAATAAAGCAAGGGGAGCATAACTAACCACGTGAATTTTTGCACAACCGGTTAACCCGAAACGAATGAAAACAAAAAAATGAAACTGATAACATCTTAATTTGAGCAGACTTTTCAAACAGATCTACGTGAACTTGAACTGAATTTGTGGGAAAACATCATAATTATGATTTGCGCACTTCTTCCAAGAAAGATAAAAGGCATGAAATCTGCGTACGTATTATTGCATGAGGATACAAACCGTCATTTTGTTCATTGCTTTTCCGTTTCTTTGGTTGTTTAAGCCATCATATCATTTAGTTAATTAGAAGCTTTATTATTAATTTGTTTAAGATCACGGGATTTACGCGGCAAAGTCAAAGGTTAAGACTAATCAAATAGTTGAACCATTCCTATACATCCTCAGAGGAGACGCCGGCAGCCAAAAGAAAAGTGTGGGGGACAAGTCGTGTCCAACAGTGTGTAGTGGTTCTTCTTCTCTGGTTCCATACTATACTGTTCTGATCAAACACTGAGGTGCGTGCGTGGTACCTTAGCCACCGTCATAAGGTTCCCTCCGCAATTATCGTTAATTAAATACGTGGCCACGTCTTTAAACCCTAATTCTACCACAGTTTTTATTGACATTTTAACTAATCTTCTTTAATTTGCTTTTGACATTTCCCTAATTATTGAATACAAACGACATTTCCCTAATAATTGAAGATGAATGCTCGAACTAACATAACAATCTACTACTTTCCCAACTTTAATTCATTCTTCTTCCAATTTTTACTTTTGTCATTCACATATACATTCGTGTTAATTAATTAATTTCATAAGAAAATTAACAGAATTAATTCAATGGTTTACACACTATTATTAAACTTGTCAATATTTTGACAGTTCATCTCTGACCTCAGATTTCTTAATGTCATTAAGTATTCTGTAATTTCCTTTTTTTTTTTTTTTAATATATTGTGAGTTCAAGTGAAATTCTTCAAACTTGTGTACACGTGATGTTCTTGGATTTTTTTCGTGAGTCGTTGATTCATGCATCTATGGATTATGATTTGGCAGTTGAATAGGGAATGTGCAATCAACATTGTCGAGACATATCTAGCAAAAATGTATATACAAAATTATAAGTATCATATGCAAACATTATTTCAACAAGTATAATTTTATACAAAACTTGGACCATTTAAATTAGACAGAAAAATCGATTAAATGGCCTAGATGGACAGATGTTTCTAAATTAAAAACCAAATATTTTTCAAGTTATGCGTACGTGAATGTGTTTCTATATATATGGAGAAGAATATTAACCAATAGCCATGCAAGATTCTTGTACTAGTTCAATGGCGGAGTTAGGAATTTTTCACCAGGCAAGCTAGCTTAAAGATTTAAATTTTTATAAGCAAAGAAATTTGATATTGTATTTTTCACAATATCAGCTAGCTTAAGAAAATTTTCACAAGGTGAGCCAAGAGTTTTCGTTATTAAACAAATATGTGTCTAAATTGAAACTTGTACATGTACAAGTGCTAAGAAAAGAGATGTAAGAAAAAGAGATGGTTTGTAAACTGTTATATAATTTTAAATATTTAAACTGAAAGATTTCAGATCAGTGACTGAATATATGGTGGGTTACATTTGAAAATCTATAAAATTATGTAAATTTTATTTTTCACCAAAAGCTACATGGGCTATAGCCCATGGTTGGCAAGTGCCTTGTAACTGAGTTAATTACTTTTCGCACTTGCACCTGAGGTATTGTGCTCAAATCTCCCTCCACGTAGATATCGTATGTATTGTTTTAGTAAAAAAAACAATAATAGTAGGGAGACATTACATAATATTGCCGTTAATACTTGTATTACATAATTTGGGATACTGGAATTAAATTTTATTTATGGTCAAATTTACAATTTAATAGGACAACTTTTTCAAGGGGAAAAAAAATTAAAAAATGATCAACACCTATATCACACGTATATAAGAACTTCCAAATCCCGATCATCCACATGCATTCAGAAGAGTCACTCATTGAACACTATTACTAATCCCACATGGCTACAAGTGCCTAATAATATATCTTTCAGTTTTGTTTGTGAATTTGACTAGCTATTATCCCATTTAATGTGATCATTTAATAGTTACCCCCATTTCGACGATTTCTTATATACCGTCGATCGCCATATTTTTTATTTTTTTTTCTGGTATCCAGGAATTTGGGAGGAGCAAATGTACAAGAACTTTTTTTTAGACATAACGACATTGTGAGGTAGAGATTTAAGTTGAGCTGCACGATGAATCAGTTATAACACTACACGTGTCAATAAACCATTAATTACTTTCTTTTTACAGCTTTGAGCAGCACAATACGCAAGTTTTTGCAGTGACTTTATTCATTTGGGATTTGCAATGACACTACAATTAAAATGTCCTACAGAAAATAAAAAATTAAAAGCTAAAAAGGTTGCTTGTACGAGACAGAAGCTGTGGAGTAGCTTCTAATCTTTAACCATTTCTAATTTTCTATCAGACAAAATCCAGGTCACGGAATGAGAAGCAGCCATGCATGCATATGGGATCGGTCTCAGTCCAAGTCCACCACAAAATATTCGCGACAAAATTCGATAAGCATGAATAAAACTATTTATCTTAATATTTTGTTTGATAGGTTTCATTATTAATTTCATATATTAAAGTGTAATTATGCCCTAACGGCCTCAACCAACATAATTTCCGTTCCCATCTCATCGTACTACATTTCACAATATGATGTGAGATTTTTTTTCCCAGCATAATCTTCATGTAACACGAAGTTTAAAAGATTTATTGATTTATATAATTTTACGATTTTCGATGAGCTCAACTTTTAACAAATGTTTGAAATCTACTCATTCTTTTACCATTAACGATGCTTTATAATACTATTTTTGGATTGCAAAGAATCTTAATTTTTTTTTTTGGATAAAAACTCGTTCACATCCATCCATGGATGGGGAGCCACTTTGGGCCCAGGGGTGGATGACCCACTTAGTTTTCTTTGTGAAAAAAATGCACATAATGTATAGCAATCCCATGTGATAAGAGTATTTTCGGCTATAAAATATTTGAGAAATTGGATAAAAGAACAGTAGATGAATGATAATACGGTTATGTTTATATAGAGAGATATTTGATGGTATTGGTAATAACTTCCATAAAATGCTTTCAAAGCATGAAAATACGTCAAGGGGTATAATAGTATGTTGTATGAAAAACCGTATGGATTAATATATAAGTGTTTTGTTTAGTAAATTCTTGAGTTTTTTAATTTGTGACCTTGTTGTTTGAGTTCAATATTATTTATTGTGGCAGATCTTTGTGGTTGAGTTCTTTTGTTTTAAATATAAGATTTTGGCATCGAATTTGAGACAAAAGCTAGTTATATAGAATTAGGTATTGAACTTATCATCAATAAGTTAGCTATAACTAAGTATCGAACTTGCCATCAATAAAAATCAAACTAGAAAACCTCACACTTTATAATTGAAAAAGAACATAAAATTGGAGTACTAGTGGCTAAATGCAGGCATTATATACTATTGTGAAAGGAAAACAAGTTAAATAACTTTTTGTAAAATATATAATTAGTTTTAAAATCTAACAAATAGCATCAATCATGAACCGAAAAAATGATCTTTCACATGCCATTTTTCTTCTTTTACACAACTCTTGTTTATTTCTGCATCTTAATATTCTATTAATTATTCAATTTAACATAAAAAATAAACATAAACGTACATGGTTGTGTGAGTACATCGTTTGCGTGGAACTACAAGCATTGAGCACATGTTTGAAGGACAATAACGCCATTGGCAGTTGAAAAGGAAGGTGTGGCGCGCACCAAACTTCCATAAACAATATGGATGAGACATGCATGATAACGAAACATTAATCCTGATTAAGACATGCGTCCAACATATCCAATCTTTCATATTTGATTCTGGGTGTTGAATATTTCTCATAAAGATCCGCCTTTGGTGGTTGTAACTTGCTCTCAAAGCTGCTTTTGTTTTTGTTCGAAAAAGCAAAAAAAATTAAAATAAAGCTTAAAACTTTATGGTTTGTAATTACTATTTTAATCAATGCTTTCCAATAGTCTGGCGTCTTTGACGGTGAGTGAACAGATCATCTTTTGTTTTGTTGGTCATGGTCTTCAAGTAAATATCCGATTTGTCAATTGGGTTCCGAGATTTCACAAGGGCAGTCCACAAACCGCCATTGATGCTCGCATGAAGCTTCTTCTCCACAGCTTTCCGGGTTTTCTTCAATGCTTCTTCTGAAGCTGCAGATCCGCCATGGAAAAACACCATAATGCTGCTGCAGAACATGCTCTCTCACTCCTCCTCCTGCTTCTCTCACTAGCTTCACTTGCTCTGAGCGCCACAGACCCGAACGACCTTGCTATCCTCAACCAGCTGAGAAAAAATCTAGAAAACCCAGAGCTCTTGAAGTGGCCGGAAAATGGCGACGACCCATGTGGGGCCAGGTGGGCCCACGTCTTCTGCGCCGGTTCAAGAGTGTCCCAGATTCAGGTCCAGAACCTTGGCCTGAAGGGTCCTCTGCCCCAGAACTTCAACCAGCTCACTGAGCTCACAAACATTGGCCTCCAGAGGAACCACTTCAGTGGGCCCCTCCCTTCCCTCAAAGGGCTGTCGAAGCTCCGGTTTGCTTACTTGGATTTCAACGACTTCACTTCGATTCCTGTCGACTTCTTCGAAGGTCTCGATTCTCTGGAGGTTTTGGCTTTGGACGAAAACAATTTGAATGCCACGACAGGCTGGAATTTCCCTCCTCAGCTGGGGAACTCGGCCCAGTTGCAGAATCTTAGTTGCATAAGTTGTAATCTGGTTGGTCTGTTGCCCGATTTCCTCGGAAACATGTCGTCCCTAACGGTTTTGCAACTGTCGGGCAACGGACTGTCCGGCGGGATTCCACCGAGCTTTAGCGGCCTTAATTTGCAGATACTTTGGCTGAACAATCCCACCGGCGGCGGATTGAGTGGTCCGATTGATGTTCTGACCACAATGGTGCAGCTCAACAGCGTGTGGCTCCACGGGAATCAGTTTTCCGGCGTGATTCCGAACAGCATTGGTAATTTAACTTCTTTGAAAGATCTTAATCTTAATCAAAACCAGTTTGTTGGTTTAGTTCCTGATGGTTTGGTTAATTTATCACTAGATAGTTTGAACTTGAACAATAATCATTTGATGGGTCCAATCCCGACATTCAAAGCTCGCAATGCGAGGTTTGATTCGAATGCGTTTTGTCAATCCACTCCCGGGGTTCCTTGCGCCGCGGATGTTATGGCGCTTATCGAGTTCCTTGACGGGTTGAATTACCCTTCAACGCTTGTTTCTAAATGGTCTGGTAATGATCCGTGCCAGTCGTGGTTGGGAGTGAGTTGTGGGAACGATGGGAAGGTGTCTGTTATAAATCTGCCCAAGTATAATCTGAATGGTACATTGAGTCCTTCAGTTGCAAAGTTAGAATCTCTTCTTCAAATTAGGCTTCAGAACAACAATTTGTGGAGTTCAGTTCCTGAAAACTGGACTAGCTTGAAATCCTTGACTGAGTTGGATCTTAGTGGGAACAATATTTCCCCTCCATTGCCGAAATTCAGTAGCATTGTCAAGGTTGCCGTTGATGGGAATCGTTTGTTTAATGGTAATCCATCTGCGGCAGGGGCAGCACCAGAAGATAGCCCTTCCTCATCCACAGATTCAGGTTCTCATGTCAATGGTACTTCTCAACTGAACCAACATAAAGCATCGAAAAGGTCTAGCACTGTTTTAATTGTAGCTCCGGTTGCAAGTGTTGCTGTTATTGCGTTTTTGCTTGTAATTCCCTTATCTATGTACTGTAACAAGAGAAGAGATGCATTCAAGAATTCAACTTCCCATGTAATTCACCCAAGAGATGCATCTGATTCGGATAGTATGGTTAAGGTTGTTGTTGCCAGTAATACCAATGGAAGCGCTTCTACAGTTACAGGGAGCTCTGCAAGCAGCAACAGTAGTGGAATAGGTGAGTCCCATGTCATTGAAGCGGGGAGTCTCATCATATCAGTTCAAGTTCTTCGAAACGTGACAAACAATTTCGCCCCAGAAAATGAGCTAGGCCGTGGTGGCTTTGGGGTGGTTTATAAGGGAGAACTGGATGACGGTACAAAAATAGCGGTAAAAAGAATGGAGGCTGGTGTGATTAGCAACAAAGCCTTGGATGAATTCCAGGCCGAAATTGCAGTTCTGTCGAAGGTCAGACACCGTCATTTGGTATCACTTCTGGGGTATTCCGTTGAGGGAAATGAGAGAATTCTTGTCTATGAGTATATGCCTCAGGGGGCTCTAAGCAGGCATCTTTTCCGTTGGAAGACCTTCGAATTAGAGCCACTCTCTTGGAAGAGGAGGCTAAACATTGCCTTGGATGTTGCTAGGGGGATGGATTATCTTCACAATCTAGCTCACAAAAGCTTCATACACAGAGATCTTAAATCATCAAATATCTTACTGGGTGATGATTTTAAAGCAAAAGTTTCGGATTTTGGATTGGTGAAACTGGCTCCTGATGGTGAAAGATCCGTTGTGACCAGGCTTGCCGGGACTTTTGGGTACTTAGCACCGGAATATGCTGGTAAGCCTTCTGGGACCTTTCAAACTATTACTGAATATTAATGTTTCATGTTCATATAATTAGTAAATTTTGTAACCGATTATAAGCTGACAGCATTGCACACAGCATGTTTCGGATTTTGGATTGATAATACTGTTGCTAGGATTTTTAAATAAAAATTTTAATTTCTGTCATCTTCCTTTGATGCTTGTGACCAATCCTGCTAACGCCACCTCACTTGTTGATTGGTTCAGTGACGGGAAAAATTACAACGAAAGCAGATGTCTTCAGTTTCGGAGTTGTATTAATGGAGCTATTAACTGGAATGATGGCACTAGATGAGGATAGACCTGAAGAAAGTCAATACTTGGCTGCTTGGTTCTGGCACATAAAATCGAATAAGGAGAAACTCATGGCTGCTATTGACCCAACTCTTGACAGAAATGAAGAAACATTTGAGAGCATCACCATAATTGCAGAACTCGCTGGGCACTGCACTGCAAGGGAACCCAGCCAAAGACCGGATATGAGCCATGCCGTGAATGTATTGTCCCCGCTTGTTGAAAAATGGAAACCTATCGACGATGAGAATGAGGAGTATTCTGGGATTGATTATAGCCTGCCGCTGAACCAGATGGTGAAGGGTTGGCAGGACGCAGAAGGAAAGGACTCCAGTTATCTGAACCTGGAAGACAGCAAGGGGAGCATACCGGCAAGGCCAACTGGCTTTGCAGAGTCTTTTACTTCCGCTGATGGTCGGTAAAGGAGGTACTTTGTCACTTTCATGTTTCGCTTCATTTTCCTCTCCAGAGGTTGTTTTTCCATCCTCTGTTAGGTGTATGTTGTGTTCTCTGCTCGGGAATTGAATGTCAATATGTTTTCTGTTGTTGGTTTTGAGTTGGAGATTTCGATTGAGATCTCAAGTGTAAGCTATGATATATTCTTCTTTTAAGATTTCATGCGCTAATGCTGTTGATAGGGCGCAATTATGAACGAGAACTGGTTCCCTTTCACTCTTAATCTTGTACTTTAAATTCCACATCTGAGTTTCATGAGAATGTTTGCATTGCTTTGGGTCTTATGAACTAGAAAATACCCAAGTTATAGACTGTAGACACCCTTTCTAGAAGAATCCTCATTCCCCCTTCCCCCCCCCCCCCCCCCTTTTTTTATTTTTTATTTTTTATAACTTTGCTTATTTCTGGTCTTTGAATTGAATAGATCAAAAGAATTAAGAGACGGATATAAATAATTGTGAAGATAGAAAAAATAAGTGTGCGAAAATCATTTTCGCTTTGATCTAACTTGGATGGGGAAGGTTAGGTAGAAGCAATAAGAGTTTAGAATTCAGAAATATATCCACATAGCTGAGATGGGATCCAAGATCTAATTCAATTGAGGGTGATAACCAATAAATGCAGAGTAAGGCTAACTAAAAGTAATAATGCCTATACACTATAGTGCAGATTTGATCCCACCGTTATCCCTCCTCGCTAATGCAATCATTTGCCAAAAAAAAAAAAAAAAAAAAAATTTGATTAGTGGAATCTGCTTTTAATTAAAGTTATTAAACCACTAAAAAAAGCTACTCATTGGTCATTAGTAGTAAAATGAAAAGAAAAAAAAAGGAAGGAAACTGATTGTTCTTGATTCTACATGTTTTGGTCAGATGTGAAAGTTGCTCAGCTAAATTTTAATCCACATTTCTCATAGTAGAGAACTTGTTTTCGAATTAGGATCTCAAAGTAGCCTTGTTAAAATCTTGCTCGAAAAAATCTCGATCAGTAAAAATTTGAATTTTTCTTAAAACTACATAACATTGAATGATATGAAGATTAAAAAATTAACAGTTAAAATACAAGTAATATTAAATAATGCGTAACAATAAAGCCACACGCGAAGCACGTAAATACATCAACTAACTTACACCAATTAACTTCATCTTCCCAAAAAAATTAAAAGTCAAAACAACCTCATCAATCATAAAATTAACTCCTTGGATGAATGAAACAACATATGGAGCCTACCAACCCGTTCATGTTCGTGGGGCCCTTATGAAAATTTATAGATTTGCTCATGGGATGTCAAGTGGGGAACTTTCTTGGCTACTTGAATATTGGGTTTTTTTTAGTATTTTAATCGTTTGACCTTTATTTTAAAATATAAAAATTAAGATTTAATGGTTAAAATGTTTGGAATGTTTAAGAATTTTTTATTAAGTGAAATTGCACATTGGTATACACAATAGGTAATGTTATTCACACACTCATTTTTACCTCTTACATTTTTCTCTTAATTTTCAGTCGAATTGAATGAAATGAAAAAGATTAATAAACAAAAATTAACAAGAGTTTGTGAGAGGTAAAATGAATAATACTTGAGTACTCAAGTTCTCATATTTTGATTTTGTCTAATGTCATTTTAACACATATTTTATTGTTTAGAAAATAATGTGCATGTTATTACTTCTTTTTTTTTTTTTTTTTTTGAACTTTAAAAAATAACAAACACGTGACATTTTAAAATGAGGTCAATTCAAAAATGCGAATTTAAAAAATACTCATTACCTAAGTATTATCCAAATAAAAAGAAATGGACCATTTCCGGATCCCTTCCATCAAATTAAGGGATTTGGATCCTTGAAATTTGATCCAATGATTACAAACAGGAGTCCCCTTTAATAGTTATAATAATTTTAGCCGTTAGATCAAATTTTAAGGGTTCGGATCCCTTGATTTGGTGAATTTGATGGAAAAAATCCGAAAATATCCCCTTTCTAAATAAAATGGTTGTGAATAGCACTACTCTGTGCAAGTTGATCGCTCTTGCTGGTTAGTGTTTGAATCAATCAGTTTGCAAACTTTACGGAATTCAATCAGTTTGCTAACTTTGGGGAATTCAATCGGTCCCCAAGATTGAGGAAGATGATCACATTGTCTCGTGGGCCCCTTTCTGTAACGTGGACGCCATTATCGACCGAAAGAGCCAAAGAGGTGGGTCATGGTGAGCATGATTGGTGCTAACAAGACCAATCAACGCAGGTGAGTTCCTGACACGATTGTTGCTGCATGATACCTGCTCACTCCTATCATTTTCCACAGGTGGCAATGCCTCTTTTGGTTGGATCATATCAGTCGCTCACGCGCATGCGAAATTTGGAGTGCAAATAAATCTTACAATACATCATGATGCATATAAATCTTAATGCATCGACGACATATATAACTAAAAAGTTTGACATCACGAAGATTCACCATCGTACTAACTGTTTTTCAACATCACCAAGTTTTGTGTATCTTGGCACGCTTGGATTGGTTGCCGGAAATAAAGCGTAAATTTTTTAATGGAAATATCACATAAAATATTTAATGCTATTTGATGGAACATTTGGTGAGCTATAGTCATCTACAAAAGCCATGATGCGCAGTTGTCGATAGCAGACAAAGGTCCTGCCGATTCTAGCTCGGGCATTTTGTTTGACACCGGTATGTGCACGAATTCGTTACTACCCAGATGACCAGGGGGTCATTTGAGGCACCCTCCAGCAACTTTCCCGACCACCACAATGATAACTAACCGCGTTGACTCTTTGGTGAATCCGCCATTGTTAGTTACTAAGCGAATCGTTATTTGGCTTAGTATTCACACTCGCCGGTACACAAGACGACTTAACAAACCGTTTCGAAAAAGACACGGTGACTATATAGTCCCAATTAACCGTGTCTCTCATGACATCAAACATGGGTTACTGGCAAAGAGAAGTTGATGGAGTAGATTATTTGCAATTGCTTAAAGGATGCGCCATATTTCTAATAAATGATTGACAAGGTTGATTTCAGTTTTCCTAACCTTTCCCAATTCTAGTTCCTCTTCCTTCTCTCTTATCTCTTATACGGTTCTACCTTCGCTCTTTTTCCTACATCACCAATTTGTCACGTTCTATATTAGCTTTGGGATCGCCATAAACAGTTGCATATCACTAAAAATCCATTTAAAGTGATTTCTTAGTTTGCAAAAGAACGCATATAAGATGATTTGTGAACTCGGATAGCACTAAAAATTTGAAAACTTATGATCTAGCAAATTATTTTAGATTATGGTGCAGATAATTTGATTATAACCATCTCCCTTAAATCATACAAAAATAACATAAAAGAAAAGTTCATGTCCCATTAGCTATCAAGCAAATTAAGAAAAGACTTAAATTCAACATTCTAGTGGGAGTTCTTTGAATGATGTGTTATAATTTCTTTATCTTGCCAATTCGATATCTGAGACAATAGATAGTTTTTACCTGTCATCAGTCGAGATCACAATTCCTCTGAGAAACAGCCTACATGGTAAGCCCCAGAAACATTCAAACTCGATGAGACATTTGATGTGGTGAACTGCTGGTAAGGAAGATAAACTGGAGGTAGCAGGAGAGCTGATTTCTGGTCCATTGCTAGCAGCCGTCCACACTTGCTGCATCAAAAATGTAATGTCAATAACTTCGAAGCCAGTAAAAGATTTCAGAGGTATAAAGTGAGAAGGTCATACCTGCAAACTTTTGTAAAGAGAGTTTGATAGCTGCAGATCCAATGCTAGAATGAATACAGAAAGTTAGAACTTTAATGTGTATAAGCTGATGCACGCATATAATTCAATAAACCAGTCAGTTCAGTGGAACATGCTAGAGATGATACCAAAAGACAATGGAGAGCTGTTTCAGCTCGAACTCCAATGAAATACTGCAAAGCAATAGCAGCATGTTCCTGAAATACGAAATGATACGCAATTTAATAGAAAGGACCATTACTTGACTAAAATAAACATGAATAAACAACTAAATACCGTGATATGCTTATAGACATGATAAATTGAAAAACCTCTTGCATGTATGTAGCTGCCTCCCTGTTTCAGAACGAAAATACAATTATGCTCCATTATGATGGGGAAAAAAAGAAGAGAAACATATGCTTATATAATATGAACGCCAGTGAAAATCTAAAGGAACACATGATACATGAAACTTTAGCAAAGCATGAAACTGGGATATGTGTTTTAGCATTTAGGTTGAACAAGCAATGATTACAACAAATGATTTAAGTTCATTGAAACCAGAGTTTATGATATATTGTCTATTGAACCCGAATGCAAGTATTAGTTACTTCAGGATGTTCAACCGTATGGGTGGTTACAGCCTGACAGCTCCACAGTACAATTAGATAATACTACAAACTCTAATATCATACAACCTAAGTAGCATCTGGAACTAGTTTATCATGGGACGACTATGTAATTTGATCAAATGAGCATGCAATGAAACTACAGCTCTGAAGGTAGAAGGTAGACGGTGACAGCAACCTTATCTGGTGCAACATCAGGTGGACCTGATCGTAACTTACTTGAACTGTGATAGCTACGATCCTTTAATGTTTCACTGAAACTCTCATTTTCTGGCAGTGAAGATGCTCGTTTCAACCAATCCAATCGTTCATACATGGAAACTTTCAAATTACGAACCTTTTCGAAACGCACTAAAATCTCCGACAGGGTTTGGCAATCTAGAACCTCTTCTTGATTATGAGCTGCCGGTGCTTGGGAAATGCGATGCTTCTTTGAAGCTGGTTCATTACATCAATCATTTGATGCCTCGTCAAGGTGAGGGAAAAAACGCCTTTTCTGATCAGTGAAGGCCTTGAGAGCTAACCTAAAATGGCCAATAACACAATTCAAGAAAAGGATTCATAGTTCAAAATACAACAAAATACTTAGCCAGTAAGAATATAATCCTCAATGAACCAGATTTGAAACCCGTTACGAAATTGCGAAACTTGTATTTGCCCCATATCCTCTTTAGTGAAGAACTATTCAAAATCTATGGAACAGAAGCTTATGTATGCTTTGGAAATTTCGGAAAAAAAAAAAACTTTCCTTTAATCATGATTTTTCAAGTAAAGGATATTGTCTATGAACTTGAGACCAACCTGGTCCTGTCAACAGCAGACGAGCTGCCGGCGAGCTTGGCCGGCGAGCTGCCGCTTCCAAGCATACGCAACAACGGCGCCGTCCGGGCAAACCAACGGCATATGTAATCCCCAAGACTTGCTCCGTGATCGTAGCGACTCGTTCAGAACTCCAGATTCTTCCAGCTGCCTTCCTAACAAAAATAAGCACAAACCCCCTAAAAAGTTTGTGGATTTTTCAATGCGAGATAGCTTATTGCGAATAAAACCCGAGAGAGAGAGAGAAGGTACCGACGGAGCGGAGGTCGAGGAGGTGTTGGCGCATGGAGGCGTCCTCGTTGAGGAACAAGTGGAGAGGCATGGAGCTCTGGTGAGGCTGAGCGGCCAGGAACAGGGCTTCGAGGGGGCAGTCGGCGCCAAGCCTTATGTCCATGATGAGGCGGCCGGCTTGAGAAAGCCGCTCCATTGCCTGCGCCACCTGTTTTGGCGGCGCCTCCGCTGCGGTGGACACCGCAGAGGGAGGCTGCGGCGTGGAGTTCTGGGTCATTGCTTGCGGTTGTTGCTGCTGCTGCTGCATCGTCACCTATGGTACTAGGCGGTGTTCTGGATCGTTTCGTCGTCTGCGTACCAAGTGCCCCGTTTGAATGAAATTTTCAGTATGCCCGTACTGCCGTTACTTATATGCGAAAATAACGTGAGTTGCCCACAACACTCCGTCCTCTTCCGCTAGATCACACCGATGACTTCGCAAGCGAGCTTTCCGGCGTCAGATGAAGTGTGATCTGGGTTTTGACACCAAATGGTCGATTAGTGTGTGCGGCGTCCAGTGAATATAATGGAATAACTGCGATGAAATGTAGAGAGAGAACGAGTAAGGGTAAAAAGTAAGAGAGGAAATTGTAGGAACCATTGGAACAATCAATCCTCATCTAAAATTTCATTGCTATTTATCCCGTAATTCATCAAAACATGCAATTATAATTCTTTGATTTTTCATATTTGCTCATTGATTTAGCTTTCTGACACGACTCATTTAGCAGAATTATGACGAAATTTAAAAAAAATGATCATAATTACACGTTTTAATAATTTAAATAACTAAAAGTAATGAACTTTTATTTAATGAACTATTGTTCTAATTTGATTAAATTTGAGGGGTATTGCTTCAATTTACTTAAAAGTAAAAACCGATACGAGACCGGTTCTTCTGAGGTAAAATCGAAAAAGAAAGGGTTTAAGGGGAGGACTGAGAAGCATTGAGGATAAAAACCGAAAGATAAAACCGAAACAGGATCGGTTTTTACAAGGTAAGACCGAAATCGGACAGATTTCTTAAGGTAAAAACCGAAATACGACGGGTTAAGAGGAGGGACTGAGACAGATTGAGGGTAAAACCCGAAAGATAAAACCAAAACCGAGGCAGTTCTTCACGGTACAAACCGAAATCAGACCTATTTTTTTTAGGCGAAAATCGAAACAAAAACTGTTCTTTGCAGGTAAAAACCGAAATGAACTGAATTTTTAAGGTAAAAACCGAAATTAAATTGAAATTTCAAGGTAAAAACCGAAACCGAACTAAATTTTTGCCGCTTACTAGTGGCATTTCTCACTTGTAACCACATGGCTAGTTCACCATGGTCAAAAAAAAAAAAAAAAATCAAATTTTATATAAACCGAAATCGAACTGGGAATTTTTAAGCTAAAAATCGAAACCGAACGGGATTTTAAGCTAAAAACTGATTAAAAACTGAAAACCGTAAGGCAAAAACCGTAATAGAAACAGTTGAACAGGAAATTAAGATATGTTGCTCAGAAATCGACAAGCAAAAACCCTAATTGTTTGATTGAAACGAAAATTTTCAGACGAGAAGGAGATTACCTACAAACAATGGCACCGATCCCTTAATTTTATATTCTCAACCCGAAAATTGCTGCAGATACCAACACTCATCCTTTTGCTGAGCCGGCGAAACGCCGAAACCCTAGCTTTCTGCAAACCCCACAATTCCCATTCCTTTTTATTTCAAAATTCTGCTTTTCATTTTTTTTAAAGATTCATTTTCTGTTGGGGTTTTTATCCAAAATAATAAAAATAAATTAGGAAATGTACTCTGTTAAAAAGCTTGGGTTAATTGTATTTTGCACCTTTTAGGTCTCAGGGGATTTTCAAAATGAATCATGAGATTTTAATTTTTGCACTTTGTTTTTAACGATTTTGAAAGGGAAGTGTTATTGGCACTCCAAAAATCTCATTCTACATTTCTTATAAGGGTATTTTTCCTTCTAAATATAGAAAGTTTGGAGTATAGAATGAAATTTTTGAACTGTCAATAACAATTCCTTTTTGAAATTATATCGATTTACTCATTTTGTCTAATGAATTATTTGAAGCTTCATTAAATTAATGAGATAGTAGCATGGAATCCATTACTAGATTGACATGTAAACTACATTTGCACCACGTAACCTAAAAACTCATTTAACTACACAAAAAGTGTAAATTCATACAATTTCAAAACTTTAGAGGGCAATTTAAGAAAATTAAAACATCATAGCCAAATTTAAAAATCACCTCAAACCTTGAAGATATAAATTTATAAAATATAAGAAGACTTTCTTACAAAGGGCTTTCTTTTTAAATCACAACGCGCTACGGACGGCAAATATAAATTGAAACGGTAAATTGAAACACACTAAAATTTTAATCAATACAAAAAAAGAATACACAGATAAGGTGACAATGTCTAATATGTTGCTTCTATCATTTCTCTCCACACCTGATTTGTTGAAGTCCACTTGAAATTCTTTTGTATTCCTACATAAAAAACAATGAACACAATAATTTATCTGACAAAAGAAAAGATAACATGAGAGAAAAATTATTATAACAGTTAAGTAACATATGAAAGTGATCTTAATAATAAAAATTCATGTCAAATATTTTCTACATTACCATTTATGTTAATGTTGTGTGTGAAAAAGTGATGCATGTTGATAAGTAAGCAAAACTCATGTACTGATACACATTAGCAAGAACTAACCACACGCTATACGAAGAATTAACACTTCAAAATATTCATCATATATATCAATCTGTCTCTTGTGCTTGAATTGGGCATAAGTGTGTAAGTTCCAATTCTAATTTCAAAAATTTAAATATCTTCACATGTCTAAAAAAATTCCCTTCTTTTAGCAAATTCCATATCGAATTGTACCTGTACCGATAACAATTTGAGGCAATGAAACCTGCACATTTAATGGATATCATTCATAATGCAGTTATATGCATACCAATGTTGTTGAAATCACTAAAACAATGAAAATACGACGTCTTACCTTATGTAAAGTTTCTGAAACGTTGATTTCATGTTTCATTCGTCAAGAATAATTTTTTCAATTAACTTGTTTGTAGTTTCATTAATTCTACTATGGAGGATGAGAGTGGTTTTGAGAGTTAAAGAAAATAAATAAACTTGGGATATACATGTGAAAAGTAATTTGGAATTCTTTTTTTTTTAAATGTTATAAGATTGAAATTGTCATTACATATTAGGTATGTAAGTAATTTAATATTAAATTTTAAGGAGGGTGTATTCAACATATTGTGGGGCGTTAATAAAAAAAACCTTTAATTAATTAAAGTAAATTAATCTGCAATACTAAAGATGAGAAAAAGGAAATAGTTTTGTATAAATCAAGTTAAGAAAGCACTAGGGATCTGACGTCACCTATACAGACATATTTTGAAGGTTAGGTTTTCCTAATATATGCCTACTTGGACCCCAACATAGAGCGTATATCAAACATGCAATCTGTTTGTAGTATTCAGATCAAATCTAAACATGCATGACTCATTAAGTTTTGTGAAATAATTTGAAAAACCATGTAATCCTTAAGAAGTGGTGTTTGTCACATCCCGACTTGGGCCCCCACCACATTCCAGGCTCGCTCCACCACCGTAGCACGATATTGTCTGCTTTAGGCCCCGACCACGCCCTCACAGTTTTGTTTTTGGGAACTCACACAAGAACTTCCCAGTGGGTCACCCATCATGGGAGTGTTCTTGTGTGAGTTCCCAGAAACAAAATCATGAAGGTGTGGTAGGGGCCCAAAGCGGACAATGTCGTGCTACGGTGGAGTCGAGGCCGGAATGTGGTGAGGGTCGACCGAAATCAAGGTGTGCTGGCCGTCACGCCTTGATTTCGGTCGGGGTGTGTCAATATTCATCCTAAGTGAACTTGCACGTATTAATCACAAGAAGCCTTCATCAATTTCAGGGACCGACCTCCGACCAAAATTACATCAAATTACTTTTCTAAACATTCTAATGGTGATCAAACATCAAGATAATTAGATAGTTAAAACCCGTGATTAATAATTCGAAAACCTGCATGCATATAATCATAAGCAAATTGAAGATAAACTACATATTCTTGCTAAGGCTCGTGGCCTCACCCTAACAAAAAGGGGATTAGTTACACATATTCATAATAAAAATCATAAAGTTCTTTATTGAAATAATAAAAGATCGAAAACACCTTAAATGGGAAAAGTCGGAAATTTTACGCTTGGCCAATTTCCTCTCTTCAAGAACGCATAGAGAGAAAGTTAACCCCAAAGAATATGCCTGCCAAGCTTATTTAACCTAGTAGAAATTAAATCCTCCTAATAAAAGGTCTTCCAATTCAATTAGGAAACTAAATACTAGAATAAAATAGGAAACATAAACCTAAATTAAATGGTAAAATTCGCCTAAAACCTGAATAGCCACGTTTTGGACCTCTAAACTACTCCAAAACCGGCCCAAGATAGTTGGATTTAAGGTTTGGAATATTCTAAACACTTTTCGAAAGGGCTGCAAATCCATCAGAGGTCATCTCGAGCTTCAAACATGCAATTTAAGCCCAGAAACGTCATTTTCCAGCATTGCGCACTGCTCATTTATTTTGTTGCCAGAAAATAACCGCGCGGTGGAAAAATCCCAAAATTTGACACAAATACGCCAACAGACACATGAACGTCCTCCAATTTGAATCACTTCAAAATTCGTTCGTTTGATAATGTTTTTCTCCAGAGGAAGTCGGATGTCCTATATTGAAAATATAAATCAAAGTATCAAAATTCTACCAAAATAATTATCAAAACAAACTAAGAATAGGATAAAATATATAATATGAAATTAATTCATCAGAATCCAACAACTTTTCATCGTCAAATGAAGTCGTCAGGATGATCTGGGTTTCCGAGACATCAACAGAATTCGACAACTTTTTGGCGTCAAATGAAGTCGTCGAGGTGATCTGGGTTTTGGAGACATCAACAAGTCGATTAATGTGTGTGGTGTCCAATGAATCTAACTGAATAGATGTGATGAAATGGAGAGAGGGAGTTAACGCCTGAAGAATAGGCCGGCCAAGCTTATTTAACCTAGTAGAAACTAAATCCTCCTAATAAAAGGTCTTCCAATTCAACTAGGAAACTAAATACTAGAATAAAATAGGAAACATAACCTTAAATTAAATGGTAAAATTCGCCTAAAATCTGAATAGCCACATTTTGGACCTCTAAACTGCTCCAAAACTAGCCCAAGATAGCTGGATCTAAGGTTTGAAATATTCTGAACACTTTTTCAGAAGGCCACGAACCCATCAAAGGTCATCTCAGGCTCCAAACATGCAATTTAAGCCCAGAAACGTCATTTTCCAGCACTGCACACTATTCATTTATTCCGTTGCCAAAAAATAACCGCTTAGTGGAAAAATCTCAAATTTTGATACAAAGACGCCAAGAGACACACAAACGTCCTCCAATTTGAATCACTCTAAAATTCGTCCGTTTGATCATGTTTTGCTCCATAGGAAATCGGATGTCCTATATTGAAAATATAAATCAAAGTATTAAAATTCTACCAAAATAATTATCAAAACATACTAAGAATACAGTAAATATATAATATTAAATTAACTCATCAGAATCCAACAATCTTTCGGCGTCAAATGAAATCGTCAGGGTGATCTGGGTTTTGGAGACATCAACAGGTCGATTAATGTGTACGGCGTCCAGTGAATCTAACTGAATAGCTGCGATGAAATGGAGAGAGAGAGAGAGAGAGAGAGAGTCAGAAAGAGTAAGGGTAAAAACCGAAACAAGACCGGTTCTTCTGAGGTAAAACCGAAAAAGAAAGGTAAAATCCAAAAGATGAAACCGAAATAGGATCGGTTCTGACAAGGTAAAACCGAAATCGGACATATTCCTTATGGTAAAAAGGGAAATCAGACGGGCTTTTTACATGTAACAATCGAAATCTGACGGGAGAAGAGGAGGGACTGAGAAGGATTGAGGGTAAAAACCGAAAGATAAACGGAAACCGGCCAGGTTCTGCACTATACAAACCGAAATCACACCTGTTTTTTGCGACAAAATCTTAACCAAAGTCCGTTCTTTCCAGGTGAATACCGAAAACGAACAAGATTATGGTAACAAACTAAATTGTTGACCTAAAAACCGAAAACGAACCGGATTTTCAGCACAACAACTGAAAATGGAACCGAAAACGAACCGTGTTTTCAAGGTAAAAACCGAAACCGATAGGGGATTCTTTAAGCTGAAAATCGAAACCGAACTATTAAAGCTAAGACCCGAAAACAAACCTGACTAAAATCGAAAACCGAAGCGATTCTTTGAAGGTAAAATTGTTCAAGGCGGAGGAACTGAGACAGGTTGAGGGTAAAAACCGCAACCGAAACCTTAAAATCGGGTCGGTTTGTTTTGATCCGAAGAGAAGGAAATGCAGAGAATCTGCAGCTGCAAAAATTCAAATTTGTTGCTCAAAAAATCGATAAGCTTTACCCTAAATTTTTAATTGAAACGACAAATTTCATACGAGGAGGAGATTTTACCTACAAACACCCTCCTTAAATTTTAGATTCTGAACTTGCAGATTGCTGCAGGTACCCAACACTCATCTTTTTGCCAAGCCGGCGAAACGCTGAAACCCGCTTTCGGCAAACCCCCCAATTCTCTTTCCTTTTTTTTTTTTTTTTTTTTTTTTCATAATTTTTGCTTTTCATTTTTTTTTTAACATTCATTTTCTATTGGGGTTTTCACCCAAAAACATAAAAATAAATTAGGAAATGTAATGTATTGAAAAACTTGAGCTAATTATAATTTGCACCCTCTAGTGGTTTTCAAATTGGCCATGAGATTTCAATTTCTTTGCAGTGCGCCCCTTGAGATTCTTAAATTGTACTAATTTATATATTTTATCTAAAAAAATTATTTGAATTTCACTAAATTGATTACATAATACGCATAAAATCCGTAACTGAATTGACATGTAAACTACATTTACAACACATGATCTAAAACACCTTATATAACCTAGTAGAAATTTTAAAAGATCGAAAACACCTTGAATGGAAAAAGTCTGAAATTTTTTACGCTTGGCCAATTTCCTCTCTTCAAGAACACACGGAGAGAAAGTTAACCACGAAGAATAGGCCGGCCAAGCTTATTTAACCTAGTAGAAATTAAATCCTCCTAATAAAAGGTCTTTCAATTCAATTAGGAAACTAAATACTAGAATAAAATAGGAAACATAACCCTAAATTAAATGGTAAAATTCGCCTAAAATCTGAATAGCCACGTTTTGGACCTTTAAACTGCTCCAAAACCGGCCCAAGATAGTTGGATTTAAGGTTTGGAATATTCTAAACACTTTTTGAGAGGGCCGCAAACCTATCAGAGGTCATCTCGAGCTTCAAACATGTAATTTAAACCCAGAAACGTCATTTTCCAGTATTGCGCACTGTTCCTTTATTTTGTTGCCAGAAAATAACCACTTAGTGAAAAAATCCCAAATTTTGACACAAATACGCCAAGAGACACACGAACGTCCTGCAATTTGAATCACTCCAAATTTTGCCCGTTTGATCATGTTTTGCTCTAGAGGAAGTCGGGTGTCCTATATTGAAAATATAAATCAAAATATCAAAATTCTACCAAAATAATTATCAAAACAAACTAAGAATAGGGTAAAATATATAATATGAAATTAATTCATCAGAATCCGACAACTTTTCGGCGTCAAATGAAGTCGTTGGGATGATCTGGGTTTTGGAGACATCAACATAATTCGACAACTTTTTGGCATCAAATGAAGTCGTCGAGGTGATCTAGGTTTTGGAGAGTCGATTAATGTGTGCGGTGTTCAATGAATCTAACTGAATAGATGCGATGAAATGGAGAGAGAGAGTTAACACCCGAAGAATTGGTAGGCCAAGCTTATTTAACCTAGTAGAAACTAAATCCTCCTAATAAAAGGTCTTCCAATTCAACTAGGAAACTAAATACTAGATTAAAATAGGAAACATAACCCTAAATTAAATGGTAAAATTCGCCTAAAATTTGAATAACCACGTTTTGGACCTCTAAACTGCTCCTAAAATGGCCCAAGATAGCTAGATTAAAGGTTTGGAATATTCTAAACACTTTTCCAGAAGGCCACGAATCCATCAAAGGTCATCTCAGGCTCCAAACATGCAATTTAAGCCCAGAAACGTCATTTTCCAGCACTGCGCACTGCTCATTTATTCCGTTGCAAAAAAATAACCGTTTAGTGGAAAAATCTCAAATTTTGATACAAATACGCCAAGAGACACACGAACGTCCTCTAATTTGAATCACTCCAAAATTCATCTGTTTAATCATGTTTTGCTCCAGAAAAAGTCAGATGTCTTATATTGAAAATATAAATCAAAGTATTAAAATTCTACTAAAATAATTATCAAAACATACTAAGAATAAGAATAAGGTAAAATATGTAATATTAAATTAACTCATCACAATCCGACAACCTTTCGGCGTCAAATGAAATCGTCGGGGTGATCTGGGTTTTGGAGACATCAACAGATTGATTAATGCGTGCGGCGTCCGGTGAATCTAACTGAATAGCTGCGATGAAATGGAGAGAGAAAGAGAGAGTCAGAACGAGTAAGGTTAAAAACCGAAACAAGAAAGGTAAAAACCAAAAGATAAAAAGGGAAATCAGACGGGATTTTACATGTAACAATCAAAATCTGACGGGATAAGAGGAGGGACTGAGAAGGATTGAGGGTAAAAACCGAAAGATAAACCGAAACCGGCTAGGTTCTGCACTGTACAAACCGAAATCACACCTGTTTTTTGCGACAAAATCTGAACCAAAGTCCGTTCTTTTCAGGTGAAAACCGAAAACGAACAAGATTATGGTAACAAACTGAATTGTTGACCTATAAACCGAAAAGGAACCGGATTTTCAGCACAACAACTGAAAACTGAACCTAACTTTTAAGGTAAAAACCGAAAAACGAACCGTGTTTTCAAGGTAAAAACCGAAACCGACAGGGGATTCTTCAAGCTGAAAATCGAAACCGAACTTTTAAAGCTAAGACCTGAAAACAAACCTGACTAAAATCGAAAACCGAAGCGATTCTTTCAAGGTAACACTGTTCAAGGCGGAGGAACTGAGACAGGTTGAGGGTAAAAACCGCAACCGAAACCTTAAAATCGGGTCGATTTGTTTTGATCCGAAGAGAAGGAAATGCAGAGAATCTGCAGCTGCAAAAATTCAAATTTGTTGCTTAAAAAATCGATAAGCAAAAACCCTAAATTTTTAATTGAAACGACAAATTTCATACGAGGAGGAGATTTTACCTACAAACACCCTCCTTAAATTCTAGATTCTGAACTCGCAGATTGCTGCAGGTACCCAACACTCATCTTTTTGCCAAGCCGGCGAAACGCTGAAACCCACTTTCGGCAAACCCCCCAATTCTCTTTCCTTTTCTTTTTTTTTTTTTTTCCCATAATTTTTGCTTTTTTTTTTTTTTTTTTTAAACATTCATTTTCTATTGGGGTTTTCACCCAAAAACATAAAAATAAATTAGGAAATGTAATGTATTGAAAAACTTGAGCTAATTATAATTTGCACCCTCCAGTGGTTTTCAAATTGGCCATGAGATTTCAATTTCTTTGCAGTGCGCCCCCTGAGATTCTTCAATTGTACTAATTTATATATTTTATCTAAAAAAATTATTTGAATTTCACTAAATTGATTACATAATACGCATAAAATCCGTAACTGAATTGACATGTAAACTACATTTACAACACATGATCTAAAAAACTCATCAATTTAATGTATAATAGAAGTTCAACAAAAGGTTTAAGTCAATAAAATTTCAAAATTTTAAGAAGCAATTTAAAAACGTCTTGCCCTAATTTGAAAATTACCTTAAAACCTAAGGGTATAAAATAATAAAAATAGTTAGCCCGAAAAACTTAACAAATAATCTCTCCGAGTCGAACCTACACTTATATCCAACTTTCCTAAATATTAACCATGAATGAAATATAAAACCTCAACATGACCAAATCTTAAATAAATTATTACAAAGATAAATGGGTTATTGCTGATTTGAAACATCCATCAAAACCAAAATTTCCATTTATAAAGTACAAAAGACCAAAATGTGGCCTTAAACAAGATTTTTCTGTGTGTCTATGATATGGTTCAGTATATTAAAACTAATAATACAGCAGGGTGGAAACTTAAAAAAAAATCTCCAACCCATTATATGATGACACTTGATGTACCGGAAATAAGTCCGGTACACTAAAAAATCTCTCCCTAAAAAGAGTCCGCTGGCTAATGCGAGCTAATACAACACCAAAAATAAAAGGAAAAAAAAACTGCAGCCCAAATGCAACCCTAAGAAGGAAGTCACGTAGGGAGGTGGCGGTGAATTATGCCCTTCAAGGTTGTCCAGAGGCCATCTCCAATATCCAAGATGTTCTTGAGATTACCCTCATTTTCTTTAAATTGAACTTGCTGTAGGAGCAATTTCTCGAGATGTGCCTGGATTGGTTCAGTCTCTTTGACGGCGCCATGAATTTCCGCAAGTATTGCAGCCTGCCTGGCTTCAATCTTCATTTTCTTTTCCTCAAGTTCTTGAAATTCTTTCTCCTTGCTATCACAAAACTGAACCCTAGGTTGAAGAAGCTGTTTTGAAGCTTCGACTTGGCCAGTCAAGTTTTTGCCCATATCATACTCAGAATAGGCTTCGGAGTAGGCTAGAATAGATTGCTCTAGCTGCTTCAACATTGCCAAAATCATTGGTCTGGTGCCGATGGGAAAGCAATTAGAATCTATCAAGCTCTGGATGCTTGAAATCATGCGAGTTCGTTGAACCTCGCTAGCCATAGTAATAAAGTCCATTTCTAAAGTAGCTCTGGTTGTCGCTATGGCTTGTGAGTCTATGGTGGGAGTAGAACTGGAGGAGCTGGGCACTGTATTGGGTGCAGACGCTCTGTCTAAAAGTTGATGGAGTCTTTTATGGGAGCTCATCACCACTTCTGAAAACTCGTGACTCTACAATAGAAAGACGTTGAAGAAAACTAATAAGGCCTCTTTAAGCTAGTGTCAAGGACTGGAATGGAATCGATATATATGATGTATGTCAAACAAAGACATGGGTGCCAACTTCCAAATTATGTCCAAGTCGAAGCTAGAAGATACATTAGTTTTGAAGGAAACTTTCCCTCGAAATTCTACTATTTTCTAATCCATGTTTTACCTTCAACTTGACAAGACCTAAGGGTCATCAAATTAAAGAAAGTTGTGTATATACCTTTCCCGTGACCGTCCCAAAATCCCTTTGAACCACAGCCTTGCTTTTGCCATTTTCTGGCTCAATCGAGGTAGGCTCAGTTCCCTTCTCTTGACTCTATGTTTAAACAGATTTGTTAATGAAAAGGTTTAGATAAAACTGGCTCAGAAGATTAAAACAAACGCATGCACACACGCAAGTGCGCAAATCAAAGATGAAATATTGTTTACCTCAACTACGTCTTTGGTGAAATATTGGTTGGCATTTGAGGTTGGTTCCCATTGCACCAAGGCATGATTGCTAGACTCGGAAGCAGAGGTCTCATTGGTTGTGGCCAAAATAACAATCCCCGTGGTTACAGTTGGCTGTGAGTCTTGAGCCTAGTTAAGTGAAATATTATCAGAAGTTAAGAAATGAAGATCTACATGGATAGAACAAGGTTTTCAAATACATGATCAGCCTATTGATTCTCAAGTCCTTGGTTGGAAACGATGACAGTAGTAGGATAGGGAAGTTGAGTCGCAAAAGGGAGGTCAACCAAAAAAATTTGTTTTACGGTTTACCTGATCAACTACATTGGCAATGGTATCTGGGTTCAGATGAATTGGCCCTCTGGCTAAAGATGCTGCGCCACTAGGGTCTGTAATAGAAAATGCAGCCAATCTGGTGGTTGCATTGTCCTCTTGTGCCTGAAGAATGGATTGAGAATCTTGAATCTGAAACTGAAAGTCATACCCAAACTATTGAAGAAGGCATATTTAAAAAATAAATACAAATTAAAAAATTTAAAGAAAAATATACATATAAACTTTAGTAGATGGTTCAGATATTGAGGTCGTAGATAAATGAAACCTAAGGGTCATCGAATTAAAGAACATTGTCTACATACCCTTTCCGTCCCAACATCCCTTTGAACCATAATCTTGCCTTTGCCATTTTTTGGCTCAAATGAGGTAGGCTCAGTTTCCTTCTCTTGACTCTACGTTCAAACAAATTTGTTCATGAAAAGGTTCAAATAAAGCAGGCTTGGAAGATTAAAAAAAAAACACGCACGCACTCACGCACACGTAAAAATCAAAGATGGAATAGTGTTCACTTCAACATCTTGGACGAAATCTTGGTTGGCATTTGAGGTTGGTCTTGTTTGCACCAAGTCTGGATCGCTAGACTCAGGAGCAGCAGTCTTGTTGGTAGTGGCCGCAATATCAACCCCAATGGTTGCAGTTGGTTGTGGAACTGGTGGCTGCGCCTTTTGAGCCAGCAAAACAAAATATTGTGAGTTTAGAAATGAGGACATGGATAGAACAAAATTTTCAAGCATCTGATCAGCTTGTTGATTATTAAGTCCTTGGTTGGAAACGATGAAAGTAGTAAGGGAAGAAATTTGAGTCACATTCTGAAAGGAGAAACAAGGAATTTTAGTTTTGGAACATGAAATAAAAGGAAGGTCAACCAAAGAAATCTGTTTTACCTGATCACCTACATTGGTAATGGTACATGGGTTTAGATGAATTGGCCCTACGGCTGAAGTTGCAGCCACAGTAGGGTCTGCAATATGAAATGCAGCCAATCTGGTGGTTTCATCATCCTGTTGTGTGTAAATAATGGATTGAGAATCTTGAATATTAAACTGAAAGTCATAACCCAAACTATCATAGGAGGCATGTATTAAAAAAAAAATTTAGATAATTAGGCGGATCCTATTGTTCACAGATTGAAAAGGATTTAAAAAACCAATATGCGTTAAATTCGAAAGAAAATTGAGATTTTTCCCTTCAAATTCATTTTTCTTTACTTGCAGCCTCTCCTAATCTCTTCTAGTGATTTTCGATGCATCAAACATGACTATTTCATTTGGGTTTGGTACCAGTCAGAGAAGTGCAGAAGAAGAGTTGTAGATTCTACCTGGCTCAATGCAGTTGCATCATTCATCGCACGATCAGTAATGGTTCTATCAATTGTCACGGCCACATCAGATGCGGCTGGGTTGTTCCCTGCAATCACTTCCCCCTGTTGGATAGCAAAATTTAACTGTTGGACCTGAAGCAAATTTGAGTTAATACTAAAAAAGTTTGATAAAATAACAAAAATAATAATACAAATTCCAACCTGAGGAGGTGCGGTCCCAACAGCTAGAGTCGCCTCTTCACTATCATTTGAGGGGGCCACACTATTGCTCTAGAAACATAAGAGATCTTAGACAAGGTACCAAAAATGAAAATAAATTTATGTTTTATTTTTTTGATACAAATGATATTCTTCTTTAAATTAACCTAAAATGCAGGCAAGGTAGATTAGATGCGTAGGGGGGGTATATTCTAGCCGTGAGTGACTTTGTGTGGCTGAGTCTACCTTCTGGCCACAAGTGACTTTGAGTCACTTCCGGACTTGGTTTATATCGTTTCCCTCTTCCTCTTCATCTTCATCTTCATCTTTCTCTTTGTCTACTTCTTCCATGGTTGCATTGTGTGTGGCCTGGTACTTTCCTTCTTCTGAGGCAGTGGAGTCCAGAAATAAATCATCACCCTCAGCTAAGAAACTATTTAGAGTCTCCCTCTATGAAATAAGTGTATGAATGAGAAAAAATCAATGCAGTTTTTGTAATGTTGCAACTTGAGAATTTACCGCGTTGCCTTTTTCCAAGAGGACTTGGCTCTACCGCAACACTTGAGCTGGCTCTCGAATGGGTCCAGGCTGCATCAGAATAAGAATGGATTAAACTTTGTGAGCATAGGAAAAAAATACAAAACAAACGGAAAAAAAAAAAAAAAAAAACTCAAGAGGCGATCTGTGATGGTGGCTGGGTGAATCCGTATAGCCTACACGAGTTGTAGTAAACATAATTCTTATCTCAAGTCATCTAGGGGTCATGGAGCGGTGAAAACCCTTAAAAGAAACAGCTTCTTCAGCTTCGTGCAAATACACGAAACAGCTTCTTCAGTCTTTTTTTTGTTGACCAATTCAACAAATAGTAGCTATTTCATGAACTCATGTATTGACAAAGACAGTATAGATTTAAAAGATACACTGGAACAAGGTGCTTGAGTAAGACAAAGGATCGCACTGCACGTACGAGAGAGTCCAGCAGTATAATGGTCATCAAATAATGCTTCCCAGGAAAAATAGTCAGCGAAGGAATGTTCTGCATGTTATAGAATGTCAAGTTAACTAATGAAAAATTCCAGAGAAATAGGGAAGGCAAAGCTGGCAAATGAATAACAAAGGGAAACAACCAACAAGTTTTGTTTAACAAATCACCAAAATCTTGAAAAATTTTGGAAAAACATATGACAAACCATGGAAAAAGATTTATCAATGTACAACAAAAGTACCTGTTTCGTCATCTCCAAAGCATGATGAATTTTCACTATACAAACTTGTCGTATCTACAAACCCGGGAAAAAGATTTATCAATGTACAACAAACTTGTCGTATCTACAAGTTACTTGAATAAGACAAAGGATCGCATTGCACGTACCAGAGAATCCAGTATTGACAGTTTTACTAAAGAAGCTTTCCCAACGATAATCATCACATGCTGCACATTATAGAATGTCAAGTTAAATAATGAAATACTCCAGATAAATATGGAAGGCAAATCTGGCAAATGAATAACAAACATATGACAATGTACAACAACCACCTGATTGAGCATCTTCAAAGTCTGATGTAGATAAACCACTCAAACTTTCCGTGTCTATAGCTTGGGAAGACATTTGAAAATTTGTTGGAACAAAACATGAAGAAACAGCTTCTTTAACCTCTCTTTCATTGCAATCTGATTCAACAAACAGTAACTATTTAAATGAATTCATGTGTTGACTAAAACGATATGGATTTTTGAAAGGTAATGAGTATCACTTGTACGTATCAAGGTATCAGGAAATCCGGCATTGATCTTAGCCATAGCATGTTGCAATTTAGGAAGACGGGGTAACCCAAAATTTGCTTGGTGATTATATGCTGCAACATTTAATATGTTAAGCGAAGACAACAATAATAGAAGAAATATATAGAAGATAAACACGGAGAACAAATAATACAAAAAAAAAAAAAAAAAAAATCACCGAAATATTTGTAAAAGAAATGGAACTCATGACAAATATCGGAGAGATTTACAAGGCAAAACAAACACCTGATTCAGTGTTTTCGGACTCTGATGTCTGAGCACTAATCAAGTTTGTCCCATCTGTAGCTTGTGAATGCTGGAAATTACTTGGATTGAAACTAAAAGAAGCAAAACTGTCCATCTCAGAATTGGGTGTAGTTTCGTCAGGCTGAACACCTTCCGCAGTCTCAATCTCTTTAATGGATCTAGCCTTTCTTTTCTCTCCCTGATCATGTTATATATCAAAATAAACGTGAATAGGTAGAACATGGATACGACGGGCAAATTATAAGATCATATGGGACTAGATCTCATCTAAAGTCACATCTAGATTGTTGTATAACTGGTCCAATGAAGTAGTTTTCCTTTATTTTGGGACCGAATCTCACATTAGGAAAAGAATGGAACTTGCACGTGCTTATAAAGAGTTTAGTTACTCTCCATATTGCCAATTCGTTTTATGGTGGAACCACAACTTCTTTCACTTTAGAAGTCTGTATTTGATTGTAAGAGACACTAGTCATTATTTTATAATAAAGACAAGAACCAAGGAGCTCAAGTCTATATCTAAAGCCCTTTTGCATTTACTTACAAGAGTTTGATCTCTTCATACTTCAAAATCCAAAAGGTGATTTGAAAATGAAATTTACTGAAAGAAAGGGTGTGTAAGAATCTCAAGGAGTAACTGCACAGATTAATGAAATGCTACTGAAAATATAAATGACAGTGTAAGGCATAACCTTTACGTCCCGATAGTGGACAAGAACCATATGTGAGAGATTCCTGCAGCAGTGACATATTAGGGTTTAGGGTTTGCGATTAATCACATTGCAAGCATGTAATACTAAATGTTTATGCATTAAAGTGAGTTGACAGAGGAGAGATTACTGTATTAAGGCCGAAAAAGAGAATAAATTCTTTTAGAAACTCACTCATCAAGCATCCAGTAACTGCGTCGTTGAAATTTTTGATATTCTTCCCCATGAGCATAGTAGCAGTGCAATGTATCACATGTTGGTATTTAACAGTTTACTAACTCAATACCAAAATATGTGGGTGATAAGTTTACAAACTCTATCACACCTCTTTCACTTTGCACTCTCAAATAAAATTGGACAAAGAAAGAAATAGAGAAAGGAGGGAAGCAACAAGCTTTGGCAAAACACTTGGACTTTGATATATGAAAAAGGTTTACAAACTATTGGAATAAGAAAGCTTACAAGCTTCTTCACAATTGGAAGTGAGATTTGGATGGGATGATTTACAATGCTTGAGAACTTGGGTATTTATAGGAAACCAAATGATTAAACTAAGATTATTTATTACAACACAAAACACATTAATTGCACCTAATAATTTTTATTCAACCATACCTAACATTGCCTAACTTTCAATGCCTAACTTTGACATTGATTTTCAACAATGGCTAGCACCAACTTGTTTTGAGTTGAATTTCCAACACACCTCCTCAAATCAAAACGCCTTCATTCCTAGCATTTCACGCAGTAGCCGGAATGTTTCAATTGGCAATGGCTTTGTGAAGATGTCTGCCACTTGTTCCTTGGTGTGACAGTAAACAAGTTCAATTGTCTTTTGCTTCACATGGTCCCTTAGAAAATGGAACCTGGTATCAATGTGCTTGCTCCTTCCATGTTGAACAGGATTCTTTGCAAGTTTGATTGCAGACACGTTATCTACGTGAATCACAGTCGATTCCACTTGTGGATGACACACTGACTTCAACAGATTTCTTAACCAAATTGCCTCACACACGGTTGAGGCTACAGCAACATACTCGGCTTCACATGATGACAAAGCAACAATTGATTGCTTCTTTGAAGTCCATGAGAAAGCTGTTGATCCTAGAAAAAACACATAGCCAGTTGTGCTTTTCCTTTCATCTTGGTCACCTCCCCAATCACTATCTGAATAACCAAATAATTTTGCATCTTCACCAAAATTATAAAATAGACCATAGTTTAGAGTACCTCTTATGTACCTCAAAATTCTCTTGGCGGCCAGCCAATGAGACTCCCTTGGTGTTTCCATGTATCGACTCACGAGTCCAACACCATAAACTATATCAGGTCTTGTGATTGTAAGGTACCTTAGGCTTCCAACGAGGCTTTTGTACACTGTTGAGTTTACAAACTCACCATCTCCTCCTTTGGACAGCTTCAATCCAGTTGCGACTGGGGTATTGACAGTGTTGCACTTGTCCATATTGAACTTCTTCAATATGTCTCTCATGTACCTTTGTTGAGAGATGTAGATACCATCACTTTCTTGCTTCACTTCTATGCCAAGAAAGTATGACATTAATCCATTGTCAGTCATCTCGAATTCACTGAACATGGATTGCTTGAACTCATGGAACATTGCCTCATTGTTTCCTGTAAACAATAAATCATCTACATAGAGACAAATAATTAAGAACTCCCCTTTTTCACCATTCTTCATGTAAACTGAATGCTCGTATGGACATTTCTGAAATCCATTTTGGTGAAGGTAGTTGTCGATCCTTGAGTTCCAAGCTCGTGGTGCTTGCTTGAGGCCGTACAAAGCCTTCTTCAAACGATACACCTTATCTTCTTCTCCTTGTACTTGGAAGCCTTCCGGTTGTTCCACGTACACTTCTTCCTCAAGTACTCCATTAAGGAAGGCTGACTTGACATCTAGTTGATAAATTTTCCATTTATGATGTGCGGCAAGAGAGATTAGCAATCTTACCGTGTCAAGTCTCGCAACTGGAGCATAGACTTCATCATAGTCCACTCCATACTTCTGTTTGTAGCCCTTTGCTACAAGCCTTGATTTGTATCGATCCACACTCCCATCTGCAGTGCGTTTGATCTTGTAAACCCACTTGACACCAATAGCCTTCTGATTTGGTGGGAGCTTTGTCAACTCCCAAGTGTCATTCTTCTCGATGGCATGGATCTCTTCTTCCATGGCTTTCTTCCAACAATCTTCTTCCACAGCTTCATTGAATGAGAAAGGCTCGTGGTCTGCATACAAGCAGAAAAGGTTGGTTTCTTCTTCTTCTTCTTGTCCATAAATCTCTGTGAGACTCCTTAACCTCACTGGAGTTGAGGAGCTGTTTTCCTCACTAGATGTAGGACCACTCCTTGAAATTCTGTGCACTGGAGTTGTTGTGATTGTTTGAGCAGGCTGTTGCTCAATCGGTGGTACAACTTCTGGTTCTTCAAAATCAGTGGAGACGATCTTCTCTTTACTGACTTCTTTGTTGTTCCACGTCCATGTCTCTTCCTCACTGAAGATGACATCTCTATTAACCACTAGTTTGCCAGTTAGTGGGTTGTAGAGCTTGTACGCCTTGGACTCTTCACTATAGCCCACAAACACACACTTCTCACCTCTATCATCAAGTTTCCTCCTCTTGGCTTCTGGAACTTGAGCATATGCAACACACCCAAAAATTCTTAGGTGTGTAACATTCGGCTTGTATCCACTCCAAGCCTCTTGTGGTGTCATCCTCTTGACACTCTTTGTTGGACATCGATTAAACAAATAAATCGAACAAGCTACAGCTTCTGCCCATAACTCTTTTGGCAAATTCTTCTCCTTAAGCATGGACCTTGTCATGTCAAGGATGGTTCGATTCTTTCTTTCGGCTATCCCATTTTGCTGTGGGGTATAGGCAGCAGTAAGTTGATGCCTAATTCCTTGCTCCTTGCAGTATGCTTGGAAAGCATTGGAGGTGTACTCTCCACCTCTATCTGATCTCACAGCCACAAGCTTGTGGTTACTTTCTGCCTCTGTGAGTGCCTTGAACTCCTTGAAAAATTTTAGGGCAGCTGACTTCTCCTTGAGAAAATAGACCCAAGTCTTTCTACTGAAATCATCAATGAAGGTAATAAAATACCTATTACCTCCATAAGACATGGGATCCAATGGACCACATATATCTGTGTGCACCAACTGCAGTGGTGCCTTTGCTCTCCATGTATCACCAACAGGGAACGATAGTCGTGCTTGCTTGCCAAGCACACAACCTTCACATACTTGGCGTGTGGCTTCAATCTGGGGTAGACCACGAACCATTCCTCCACTTGACAGCAACTTTAGGCCATTGAAATTAAGATGGCCAAATCGAAGATGCCATTTCCATGACTTATCTTCCATTACACCGATGTTGCAGCTTCCAATCTTTGTGTTCAAATTCAACGGAAACATCCGGTTCTTTGACATTCGAACACGTGCAATAAGCTTTCTCCTTGCATTCATGAGAGTGAGAAGCATGTTCTCCATATGTATAATGTACCCTTTCTGGAGCAGTTGACCAATGCTCAGAATGTTGCTATTCATACCTGGTATGTAGTAGGTATCGGAGATGTATTCTTCTCTTCCATCCTTCTGGATGATCTTGATCTTCCCTTTGCCTTCAACTGGCAACTTTGAGGAGTCACCAAGACTTACAGATCCATAGGCCCCTTTTTTGAGTTCGGCAAAAAACTCCTTCTTTCCACACATGTGATTGCTTGCACCAGAGTCCAAATACCAAACATCTTGTTGGCTACTGGAATCATGGTGTGCTAGTAAGACTGTAAGTTCTTCATCAGTATTTCCACTTGATTCTGCCATGTTGACATGCTCACCATTTTTATGTGAACATTCATTGGCATAATGTCCATATTGCTTACAGTTGTGACACTGGATATGCGCCTTTCCTCGAGTAGATCTCCACTCCTGAGACTGACCTTGATTTTGTGCATAGCCTCGACCTCTTCCGCGGGCTCGTCCTCGGCTACGGTTGGATGAGCTCCCACGACGTGAGTTCCACTGCCCACGACCTTTATTTGGTTTGTCAATATTCAACTTTGACTCCAAAGTTTGCTTTAGCGTTGTGGGGCTTGCATTCTTCTGAATGCGTTGCTCGTGAACTAGGAGGGATCCTAGTAGCTCTTCTGCGCTCATCACCTCCAAATCCTTGGATTCCTCAATGGCAGTCACCACATGCTCAAACTTAGATGTGAGTGACCGGAGTATCTTCTCCACAACTCGTACTTCATCGAGTCTCTCGCCATTTCTCCTCATCTGATTTACTATCACAATGAGCCTTGAGTGATAGTCGGAGATGCTCTCCCCTTCATTCATATGAGCAGTTTCAAAATCTGCTCGAAGTGATTGTAACCTCACTTTCTTGACTCGATCTACTCCTTTGTAGATTGTACTGAGTGTATCCCATACTTGCTTGCTCGTTGTTGCTTCTGCAACCTTCTCGAACGTTGAATCTTCCAAACCCTGGTATAGAAGATACAGCGCCTTTTGGTCCTTCTTTCGTAAGTCCTTGAGAGTGTTCCTTTGATCCGCAGTATATACGGCTTCTTGCTCGGCAGTGGGTACAACATACCCACTACTGACAACTTCCCATAGCTCCTGTGATCCAAACAATGCTTTGAATTGGATGCACCATCTTTCATAATTTTCTTTCTTCAATGTGGGAACTTGGAGTTGCACTAAGTTGGACGCCATAACTGCTGCTCCTGCCAGAATGGTATTCTGGCTCTGATACCAATTGTTGGTATTTAACAGTTTACTAACTCAATACCAAAATATGTGGGTGATAAGTTTACAAACTCTATCACACCTCTTTCACTTTGCACTCTCAAATAAAATTGGACAAAGAAAGAAATAGAGAAAGGAGGGAAGCAACAAGCTTTGGCAAAACACTTGGACTTTGATATATGAAAAAGGTTTACAAACTATTGGAATAAGAAAGCTTACAAGCTTCTTCACAATTGGAAGTGGGATTTGGATGGGATGATTTACAATGCTTGAGAACTTGGGTATTTATAGGAAACCAAATGATTAAACTAAGATTATTTATTACAACACAAAACACATTAATTGCACCTAATAATTTTTATTCAACCATACCTAACATTGCCTAACTTTCAATGCCTAACTTTGACATTGATTTTCAACAATGGCTAGCACCAACTTGTTTTGAGTTGAATTTCCAACATCACAACCTTCAACCTGACAGATATGGACAATAATTGTTCAATAAGTTTAACTGGGAAATAAGGAATTTTCAACATTGTTATTTTCTTCCCACAAATGCAACACATCAAAATTATACCATGCCACATTGCTCCATATCAACTTTATACCAAAATTCTTCCAACTATACTACATCAAATTACGGATGGCGATATTCAACATGCCAATTTGTTCCATAAAATAAACCAACAGCTACAAGGCTAATTGATTAAGTTACATAAATATAGTTGTATGGATAAGTGTCATGCTTAATACATCATATTTCTTATAACATCAACCTTGGCGTATGCTTACCTTGAGCTTCTCATGGCCTTCCTTAGTCCTTCCATCTTTTGCCTTCTTCCATTTATAGCCATCATTTCTAAAATGTTTCTGCACCTTCTTATCAAAAAGAAAAATGGATCCACCTAACACAAATGATGTATGTTAAGGAAAAATAGGTTTCATATGTTTCCAAATAAAGCAATGCAATGTTCACAGGCATCCCAAAATAATTAATAAAAATAAACGTCTTAACATCCAATGCAAATGTCTATTCTTATATTCTTGAAGGCCAATCCCACTATATCCCAATTAATTTCTTAGAAATAAAAAGGGAATTGTTATTGGCACTCCAAAAAACTCATTTGTGAGGAATGCACAATGACATTTTGGAGCGCCGATAACAATTCTCATAAAAAATTGCCTGATTAATCTTATAGAGAAGAAAAACCCACAAATCTCATATGAGAGGGCAATCCAAAAGAAAATGATTAAGCAACTCGACTGATACTTTACAGAAACACCGGTTGACATAAACTTTCCTCTTATCCAAATGACAAGAGTTCAAAACTCATCAAGGGAATTTTCAATACACAACCAAATGAATCTTCGAAGAATGATGCAGAAAGCAAAATCAAATTCCAAAAATGCTAAAGAAAACTCGAGTTAAATCAGCCAATCAATGCAGCAGAAAGTCATACTCGGTGGCATAAATGCAGGCCTTTCAGAAATTGCAACTCCGTTAGGATTTCGAAGAACTTCACATATTTCATCCGGACGTAGCCATCGATGTTTCCCTTCAGAGAGTATTCTTCTTGAATTCAATTGTAGAATTCTACTTTCTGCATTCAATCATATCATAATCAATAAATAATAAAATATCTATGTGGAAAATTTGATATATTTCAGGTATATAATTACAACTTTCAAGAAAACACAAGAACCACATATGAACTTGGATCAAAATATTTTTACGATGACAAGTAAATGCTAATTAGACTCGCTGTGAACTTGCTGACACGTGCATACCCATGCATCACCGTTTGATAATTATTTTATTTTTAATTATTCTTTTGTTTTTTATCTCGTATTTTAATTCTTGAATTTGAAGTTCTAAGTTTCTATTTTTAAGAAGTGACGAATAAAAAAAGAACGAAGGGGGGTGATTTAAGAAATGTACATAGAATAACACAAAATGAAAACTAAAATCAATTTTAAGTTTTTGTTTTCATATATACTCTTTCGTTTCTCCCTACTCTCTCCAACCACCTCCATCCCCCAATTGCAAAAAGTAGACATTTTTATCCAACATATCAAACTTACCAAATTGATCAGCAATATCGCGATTGCTCTCCGCCATGGACTCGTCAGTTAATCGATCAGCAAGAAAGCGAGTGTCCATGAACTCGTCAGTTACCATGAACTCGTCAGTTAATCGATCAGCAAGAAAGCGAATGTCAGTTACCATGAACTCGTCAGTTAATTGATCAGCAATAAAGCGATTGGCCATGGACTCGGCAGTGGGTTTCGATTAAATTCACTGTGATTGCAATTTTTGCACAAGCAGCTGCAGCTCTAAATTCACTCACTCGTGGCCTGCACCATATATATAATATATATATATATATATATATATATACATACATAATATTATAATGCAGTGCTTTGATCTGAAGGTGTTGTAAAACAAAGAAACCGAGTTCCGAGTAAAAGGCAGAGTTTGGAACTGGAAAGTTCATTCTTCCACAGAACGCGTTTAAAACTGAAAATGCCGAGTAGCCGACTCTGACTTTTCTGTTCACATTTCTCATACAAAACAATTGAAGGTAAAAACCGAAATCGGACCTGTTCACTGAAGGTAAAAACCTAAACCAAACCGGTTTCCTAAGGTAAAAGCCGAAATCGAAGGTAAAAACCGAAACAGAACCGAATTCTTTTCGAGGTAAAACCGAAAAAAAAAAATGTGTACAAGAGGAGGATTGAGGGTAAAAACCGAAAAATGAAACCGAATCCACATCGGTTCTTATAAGGTAAAACCGAATCGGACAGATTTCTCGGAAGGGAATTTTTTAAGATGAAAACCGAAACCCAACCGGTGGTCCGGTTCAAAAGAGGGACTGTGACATATGAAGGGCAGGGCAAAAACCGAACTCGAATTTTGTAGATGATGTATTTTATATTAAATTATGTTATTTATTGTGTAATTTAGTCAAACTTTTTCTATTCTCTAGATCCATTATTTATCGTACATGCAGTCAGTTTTTGTTAGGTATTATTTGTGTTCAATTTTAGATAAAAAATTAAATAATTTCTGATCGTACGATACACAATAAATAATTAAGATGCGAGGATTACTATGTCTAAAAATATCATGTAGTAAAAAAAAATATTCATACAAAACTTTATTTGAATCAGAATTTGATTATAAAAATAATCTTTGAGTAATTAAGAATTTAAAAAAATTTCATCTATAAATTATTTACAATTGAAATGTGCAAATAATATTTCTCATTTTTTCACGAATCCTTCTGATTTTCAACATTTGGATGGGATAAATCGAAGAAAATCAACCATAATAATTAAGAAGTAAAATGGGGTGGCCGCTCCAGAATACTCCCCCTTCCCTCTCAAAACGCTCTGCATTTACTCCTCGCCGCCGTGACTGTCACTTTCTCGTTCCTTGACCTTCTCTTCCGTTCTCCTCCTCCGTCAACTTCGTTGCTTGGCACTTCGAAGACTACAATTCACTGTTTCCATTCCGCTGTTTGGTTGCCGAGAAAAAGGTACGCAAAGGAAGAGAGAAACAATTAGTTCTCCTTAATTTTTTTAGAGTTGCTATTTTCCTTTTTACTTCCCCAAATTTTCTGAGCTGCCAAACGGAGAGCCGGTTTAGTTTCCTGCTCCTGGAGTTCTTGTTCTTAATAGCTGGCTAAGGCCCGAAAACGGCGCCGCATTGCCATTTGGTACTATCTGATATGATCAGCAGAGCCTTTAATTTCGTCAATTGAATTGTCTTTCATACAATAAACAAAGTAATTAGTTTGTTCAGAAACTTAATAAGATCGTTTTATTGTGTGAACTAGTTTCTTAATGAGTACTAAATAATGGTCGCTATGAGCAGCAATTGTTCTTCCCGAGCAGAGTGTGGCATCGGAGAAGGCAGGATTGGCAGTGAACAAGAAAGGTTTAACATTGAAAGAGCTTCTTCAGCAAACATCTCATTACAACCCGAAAGTTCGTAAAGGTATTGTAATGTTATTTTAAAATATTTTCTTAATGAAAGCGCTTACAGCCTTATAGTATCTTCCAAAATATGAGAATTAATCTATTTTTAACCTGAAATAGATTACCTAGATCGTTGATCATGTATTTCTGCACATTGAAGAAGTTACGACCTTTTCAATAATTATGTTGTCTAGGAAGTTGTTTCCCATTATTGATTTTCTGTACCATATAGTATATGTCTAATAATCTTACCGTTAGTTCTTTCTGAAGATGCATTATTGGGTATGAAGGATTTACTCCTAGGTATCCAGAAGAGTTGAGGTTGCACAAGTATGCTGTTGTTGAAAAGCTGCGTGAACGCGTTGGCGATGACGTTAGACTGGTTCGAGATACGCTATATCAACTTTTTAAGTCAGTAATTTTACCCGGCTGTAAGGAGGTAATTTTTTATTCTTGTCTGAATGCAGCAAGGTAAAAACCTGTTGTGATTTAAATGTATTAATGCGAAACAAGGACGATTATATTTGATTATTTGCAGTTCAAGAAACTTTTGGGTTGTTAATTACACTATTTTCCTCTTAATTTTTTCATGATACATGTGTCTTATATGCCAAATTTTATTCAATTGTTGCCATGCATTGCACTAAATTAAATGGCCAGGCCATACTTCTGGATGTGCAAAGCCATTCCTAGCTGGGGGGAAATGGAATTTATTCTGTCTCTTTCATAGACATTGACGTAAATTATCTTTGAAGGGCTTATTCCTTTTCCTTCCTAGTTTTCACTTTTTCTTAATGTTATGCATCTTCCGTACAATAGAACAATTTGGTAGTTTCACATCTACACTGCTTTTATTGCATTTATGGATTCATCTAAGTGTAACATTGTTTTGAGATTTTGTTGTCACCATCTCTCTATTATTATCATTAAGTTCGGTGGTGTTTATAGCCAATGACTTTAATGTGACATTTTTTTCCCTTCTTTTCTTGTCCAGGATAATCAAGAGCTGTTGATTTCCTTGATGATGGCCTATATATTTAATGCAATGACACATTTAGCAATCGATGTTCGGTTGATGGCTTTCAAATTTTTGGAGCTTGCTATCCAATACCATCCACCTTCCTTCATCTTGAATGCTGAAAAGGTATCCTTTCATTGGAATCATTTATTAGATATGTTGTTCTGATGTACAACTGTAGAATTTCTGATTTATGCTCTGGTCATTAACTATGAACTGTTATATGGTTTGTTGTTCTTCTATGCATTATTCTAATGGAATGGACTTTAGGCATATTCTGGTAGTTATGTACCTGTAACAAAGATCGGATGTTCCATAATCATCTTTTGAGACTCCGCACTGTCTCTTAGTTACATTATAATGGTAATTTATGGCTAGAGTTTGCTACTTTGTGGTCTAGTGTTACCGATTGAGGCCTTATTCAACAACATTCTTTTACTCCAAGATTCTGGTCTTTCTGTAATTCTTGGTCTCTTCTCTTCATGTTTTCTTTGCTCTCATTCTGCTCAATAACAGGAAAGTTCTTATAGATGTTGAGCTTTAGGTTACTTGTCATCTTCTTTCTTTCTTTCTTATTCCCACTGGACATGTTATTCCTGTATGCAGATATTCTTGATCGAATCTTTATCCCTGGTGGGTGTGTGAGCTTGTTTGTTTGGTTGCCTTTATATTTTCCACTGCGTTAGTTCCTATCAATTGTTTATGGTTTAGTCTGTTTGTGTGGCTAATGAATCTAAATATTAGATGAACTCGAATTTTTCAGTGTTACCGCTCTCTTTTGTGTTTAAAGATAACTTTTAAGGTTGTTTTAACGATTGCTTCATTGACAGATTCTTCAAAGCTTTGAGGATATTCTGTGGAGGAACCGGGTTTTTTTAGAGGACAAGGGCAAGCTCAAGACTGCTTTTGCCGGCCTGGAACTATGCTTGTTGCTTTTGCCATGTAACAAAAGAGAAGTTGGCTCGTGTGAAAAGGTATTTTTAAGTTTTCTTAAAATCCAGAGGATTTGCACGTTTTCTTTCATTGTTTGTATTGTGCAGCATGAGCCTGCTTGTTTTCTTGTACCTTCCAGCTGTATTCTTTCATTGCACATTATTGTTGAAACTTTGCTGTTAAATTTTGTTATTGTTGTTATTATAATCATCATTTTCCTCTACTTAGTTAGTTTAGATGAGGGGTGCAAAGCATGTGTCAGTCAGAAAGCCATGAAAAGTAGCCTCGACTACACATGTGAAAGTTTTGAAAATAAATTTGTTTTTATTCATACTCGGAGATCTGACTTCTGAAGCTGGACGAACAATTTTTGAATGGGAGAGTATTTTTTTTCTTGGGTTATAGTGGTGATCAGAGGCCAAATGAAAGGAAAAAAAACTATCTGGGCATATAAAATAGTTTTGTAATACCTTTCCTTTTACTTAATAGAATGGTGCTGGACAAGGGAAACCTTTCCTTATTTTTGGTTTCTGAAATTCAATATTTATTGAATCTGTTATTCTCTGCTGCTCATATGTAAATTTGTCTTTCCCATGAAAATAAGTTTTTTCACGGGATGCTCAGATTTGATATCTGTTATTGATGTAGGACAAGATAGGGGTCAATTATAGTCGAGAAAATCAAAGAAACGAGAGATCTACAAAATAAGAAAGAATAATGCTCATATCTGGAAGTAGGACAAAGTAACAAGTCAGTGTTGTATATTTGTTAGTGGCTCAATTGCATTTCAAAGAAAAGAGGCTTGAGTTTCAAGATTTTTAGTATAGTTTTAGTTTTGGATAACTTTATCTTTCCTTGTCCCAAAAGGATTTGGTTCCTTTTTTTTTTTTTTTTTTTTCACTAGTTAATTAGTATTTTCTTTATGTTTCCTTTTTTAATTAGAATTTTAGTATTAATGAAGATGCAAGGCAGCATTAATATCATGCAAATAGTTGTCCAGGGTGGGATAATTGGGTTAGGATTAGGCTGACCTCGGTACGCTGTCTGCAAATGTAACCAAAACGAGGATAATGGATTAGGGTTAGGCTGGCCTCGGTACGTTTAATATCTTTCTAACAAAGAGAGAGTAATTCATGCACGCATAATAATTGACTCATTATCCTTGGCAAAGAGAAAAGACATCCACAAAGACATTTTGCTTTACAGGCTCATCTTAAATTGTTGTGGGAAAGTAAGAACCTCTATGAAAGATGAATGTATCTTTGTGTGGTAAGTTGCTAGTTACCGTGTCATACTTCCATAGTTGCACATTGTGAGGAGTGCACAATGAGATTTTAGGAGTGCCAATAACAGTTCCTTTTTTTATTATAAGAAATTAATTGGGATATAGTGGCATTGGCTTTCAAGAATATAGAAATCGACATTTGCATTGGATGTTAAGACATGTTTGTTTTTATTAATTATTTTGGTATGCCTGTGAACATTGCAATTCTTTATTTGAAAACATTTGAAACCTATTTTTGCTTGACACACATCATTTTTTTTAGGCGGATCCATTTTTCTTTTTGATAAGAAGGTGGAGAAACATTTTGGAAAAGATGGCTATAGATGGAAGAAGGCAAAAGATGGAAGGATTAAAAAAGCCCATGAGAGGCTCAACGTAAGCATACGCCAAGGTTGGATGTTGTAAGAAACATGAACATCATACTTGATGTATTAAGCATTACACTTATCCATACAACTATATTTATGTAACTTAATCAGTTAGTCTTGTAGCTGTTGGTTTATTTTATGGAACAAATTCGCATGTCGCCATCTGTAATTTGATGTAGTGTAGTTGGAAGAACTTTGGTATAAAGTTGATATGGAGCAATGTTTCATGATATAATTTTGATGTGTTGCATTTGTGGGAAGAAAATAACAATGTTGAAAATTCCCTATTTCTCAATTAAGCTTATTGAACAATTAGTGTCCATATCTGTCAGGTTGATGGTCTTGATAATTTGCATTGCTACTATGCTCATGTAGAAGAAGATCAAAATTTTCAGCGACGCAGTTACTGGATTCTTGAAGACTGAATTATTGAAGACTGATTTTCTAAAAGAATTTATTCTCTTTTTCAGCCTTAATGCAATAATCTCTCATCTCTGTCAACTTGCTTTAATACAGTAAACATTTAGTCTTACATGCTTACAATTTGATTAATCGCAAACCCTAAACCCTAATATGTCTCAGTTAAACTTGTTGAAGAATTATTGTCCATATCTGTCAGGTTGAAGGTCTTGATACATTGCACTGCTACTATGCTCATGGAGAAGAAGATCAAAAATTTCAACAACGCAATTACTGGATGCTTGAAGAGTGAGTTTCTAAAAGAATTTATTTTAATTTTCGGCCTTAATGCATTAATCTCTCTTCTTTGTCAACTTGCTTTAATACAGTAAACATTTAGTCTTACATGCTTACAATTTGATTAATCGCAAACCCTAAACCCTAATATGTCAGGAATCTCTCACATATGGTTCTCGTCCACTTTCAGGATGTAAAGGTTATGCCTTACACTGCCATTTATATTTTCAGTAGCATTTCATTAATCTGTGCACTTAGTCCTTAAGATTCTTACACGCCCTTTCTTTCAGTAATTTTCATTTTCAAATCACCGTATGGATTTTGAAGTATGAAGAGATCAAACTCTTGTTAGTAAATGCAAAAGGGTTTTAGATATAGACTTGAACTCCTTGTTTCTCATCTTTATTATGAAATAATGACTAGTGTCTCTTATAGTCAAATACAAACTTTGAAAGCGAAGGAAGTTGTGATTCCACCATAAAACCAATTGGCAATGTGGAGAGTAACTAAACTCCTTATAAGCACGTGCAAGTTTCATTCTTTCCCTGATGTGAGATTCAGTCTCAAAATAAAGGAAAACTACTTCTTTGGATTAGTTATACAACAATCTAGATATTACTTTATCTAAGATCTAGACCTTTCTGACCTTACAATTTGTCCGTCATAACCTATTCAAGTTTATTTTGATGTATAACATGGTCAGGGAGAGAAGAAAGGCTAGATACATTAAAGAGACTGAAGCTGCAGAAGGTGTTCAGCATTCTCGCGAAACTGACGAAATTACACCCAATTCTAAGATGGACAGTTTTGCTTTTTCTAGTTTCAATCCAAGTAATTTCCAGCATTCACAAGCTACAGATGGGAACAAGCTTGAATAATGCTCAGACATCAGAGTCTCGAAAACACTAAATCAGGTTTTTGTTTTACATTGTCAAAAACTTTCTCTGATATTTGTCACGACTTCTCTTTCTTTATTTTGAGCATTATTCAAAATTAAGAAATATCGAAGAAAGATTTTGAAAATGTAAAACAAAAACCTAATTCAGTGTTTTCAGACTCTGATGTTTGAGCATTATTCAAGTTTGTCCCATATGTAGCTTGTGAATGCTGGAAATTACTTGGATTGACACTAGAAAAAGCAAAAATGTTGATCTCAGAATTGGAATTAATTTTGTCAGTTTCACAGGAATGTTGAACACCTTCTGCAGACTCAGTCTTTTCAATGTATATAGCCTTTCTTTTCTCTCCTTGATCATGTTATACATCAAAATAAACGTGAATAGGTAGAACATATATATATAGGACGGAAACTGAAACCTTGAAATTGGGTGGGTTTGTTTTGATCGGAAGAGAAGGAAGCGGAGCTGCAGCAATCGGCATACCAATCATAATCTGCACCTGCAAAATTTCAAATTTGTTGTTAATCAGACAATAAATCAATAAGCAAAAACCCTAAGTTTTATTAATTGGGCTCAGAAAATCGAAACGGCAAACACCCTAAGTTGGTTTTTTTTTAAATTCTCTTTTGATTCTGGTAGGTGAAAAAGCTACATCAGTTTACTGTTTTCACTTTTCACTGCTCTGTTTGGTTGCCGCGAAAAGGTACGAAAAGGAAAACGCAAACCGAAACCACACCAGTTCAAGGAAGGGACAGACAAACTAAGGGTGAAAATCGAAGAGAAAACCGCAATCGGACCTGTTCATTTTAGGTAAAAACCGAAACCGAACCAATTTCTTCAGGTAAAAACTGAAACCAAACCGATTTAAGTGAAAGAATTGAGACAGGCAAGGTAAAAACCAAGCGAGATCGGTTCTTTAGGAAAAAAAAAACCGAAATCATTGCAAATTCAAATCTAAGACATCATGCCGAGTACGAGCAAAAGAAAGATTGAAGAGCAGGAAGCCTCATGGCCATTGTTCAAGGAAATAAACCAAGTTGTTTAAAAAGAAAATTACATCAAAAGAAAGTAAACGGGACAAGGTCTTCATAAGCTCGCTACTTCAAATGTCTTCAGATTCATGCTCTGCCAAGAAAAGGAAAGCAAGTGTCATGAAAGGCAAGAGTCTGAGCACAGTGAGTTACCCCTCGAAAGAACCACTGGTGGCGGCAATTAAATGGTCCGCCGCAAGCTGAAGGCAGGCCGCTATCTCTTTTGAACTCCCATGAACCAACTTCTTCAGCTTAAGCTTCTCAGCCTCCAATTCCTTACGCTGCAGCTCGACGACACGCTCCAACTTATTCACCTTGACAAATTGGTCCAGAATTCCTTTGTCCTCCTCAAGGTGAAGTCCAAACATAGTGTCACGAGACCTCTCCCAACTCTCGATGAGGGAGCTCACAGGCACACCCAAGGCCGCTACGTCGTTAATCATGTCCCGCCAACACAACAGCCTATGCTCTGAGATCTCCACGCGAGGGGTATGCTCCATATCATAAAGCAGTATCCCGAGTTCTTCGAACACCATCCCGCGCATGTAAGGGGACAGGCCTATTAAGCACTCGTCCGCATCACCAACCCTCCCCAAGAACCTGCTCAGGATATCGGCTAACCCAGAACGGACCTTCGTATTCCTAAAATCAACGTGGGAAGTGAAGGCTTCGCCTTGAGGAAGCAGATCCTCAATGGAACTCAGCACTCTAGCGCCGTTTCTGATACTATCCTTGAGAGTGTTGAAAGCCTTGTGCCAGGACACCCATTCCTCGTTGGAAGCCTGCTCCTCAGGAGAAAGGACGACGGGAGGAGGCACAACCTCCGAAGTCTGAGCACCGTTCAGAGAAACACCATCACCCCTTATGGTTTCCTTTGGAAAAGTCATAGGTTCAGAAAGAACACCAATGGAGGCTTGAACACCAATCGGGGCCATTGCAACATCAACGCTAACAGGAGGAACACTTGTCGTAGTACCTTCCACATGCACACACGAAACGACTACTACATTTGAAACATCGACATTCACCTGCAAAGAAAGGCATGGAGTGTCATGGATCACTAAGTATATCAAAGGAAGGACCTCAATAAGCCAACATGATTATACATGCACACGTGCGATAATGCGGGAAAAACATGCTAAGTGAAGATCAGCCAATTTGTACACACATGCAAATTCATGCAAACAGACAATTATAGGAATATCAGGAGAGGAAGTACACAGGCGGTGACAAAATCTACTCAAAGATTAACATCCGTAGGGAAAAAGGGGAGTACCTATACATTCTCTACACCTGCTCGACCATCGTCACTAAGGAAACTATCAACTTCATCAAAGTACACAACATCGCCACCAACCGCCTTACTACCGCTCTCACCACTTAATTCGTCTTCACTGATACCTCCATCCACGCTTTTCCCAAGGGAAGCTTGAGGATGCCCCTGGCTTCCTAGGTCCGACCTAAAAGTCCCCCAACAATATTTTATACGTATATTATATAAAAATTTAGGTCTCGTGAGGTGACCTCACGCCTCAAGGCTTTCACCTAGGCGGGGCTATCCATGAAACGCCCCGCCCACACCTTCGTCTTTTAAAACATTGGTTTTACCAGATTAGCTACGTTGGCTATGGTACATGGGTTTAGATGTATTGGCCCTATGGTTGAAGTTGCAGCCACAGTAGGGTCTGCAATACGAAATGCAGCCAATCTGGTGGTTTCATCGTCCTGTTGTGCCTAAATAATGGATCGAGAATCCTGAATATTAAACTGAAAGTCATTTTTAAAACGTAAGTTCGAAAGAAAATTGAGCCTTTTCCCTTCAAACTCATTTTTCTTATTTGCAGCCCGTCCTAATCTCTTCTCATGATTTTCGACGCATCAAACATGACTATTTCGTTTGGGTTGGTACGAGTCAAAGAAGTGCAGAAGAAGAGTTGTAGATTTTACCTGGCTCAATGCAGTTGCATCATTCGTCACACCATCTGATGCGGCTGGGTTGTTCCCTGCAATCACTTCCCCCTGTTGGATAGCAGAATTGAACTCCTGGACCTGAAGCAAATTGGAGTTAATACTCAAAAAGTTTGATAAAATAACAAAAATAATAATACAAATTCCAACCTGAGGAGGTGCGGTCCCAACAGCTAGAGTCGCCTCCTCACTATCATTTGAGGGGGCCACTGAAGTGAAATAATAAATAATGTATGAGATTGAAACACTTTAAAGATATATGAGATTGTTATTGCACCTAAACATGAGAAGGTAAAATGTAATTTATCCATTCAACAAAGCTATTTAATGAACTCATGCATTGACAAAGACTATATATAAAGATACAACGGAACAAGTTACTTGAATAAGACAAGGGGTCGCAGTTCCCGTACCAGCGAAAGTAGTGACGTTATTACAGAAGCTTTCCCAATCAAAATCGTCAGCCATGGAATATGCTGCACATTATAGAATGTCAAGTTAAATAATGAAAAACTCCAGCGAAATATCGAAGGCAAAGCTGGCAAATGAAAAACAAAGGGAAACAACCAACAACTTTTGTTTAACAAATCCCCAAAATCTTCAAAGTTTCTGGAAAAACATATGACAATGTACAAGAACCACCTGATTGAACATCTTCGAAGTCTGATGCATAAACGCTACTCAAACTTGCCGTGTCTATAGCTTGTGAACGCATTTGTAAATTTGTTGGAATAAAATATGAAGAAACAGCTTCTTCAACCTCTCTTTCTTTGCAATCTGACTCAACAAACACTAACTATTTAAATGAATTCATGTGTTGACATAGACAATACGGATCTTTGAAAGGTAACAAGTTTTACTTGTAAGTGTCAAGGGATAGGATGTATCAAGAAATCCAGCATTGAACTCAGCCAAAGCATGTTGCAATTCAGGAACAGGGGGTAACCCAGAACTTGCTTGGTGATTATATGCTGCAACACTTGTTGTGTTAAGCGAAGACAATAATAATAGAACATAAACACGGAGAACAAATAATATAAAAAAATATAAAAATAAAAAATAAAAACATATCACCGAAATAACTGTAAATGAAAAGGAACTCGTGCCAAATATCGGAGAAAGATTTTGACAATGTAAAACAAACACCTGAGTCAGTGTTTTTGGACTGTGCTGTTTGAGCACTATTCAAGGGTGTCCCATCTGTAGCTTGTGAATGCTGGAAATTACTTGGATTGAAACTAGAAGAAGCAAAACTGTCAATCTCAGATTTGGGTGTAATTTCATCAGTTTCGCAGGAACGTTGAACACCTTCTGCAGTCTCTTTATTGTATCTAACCTTTATTTTATCTCCCTGATCATGTTATATATCAAAATAAACGTGAACAGGTAGAACATGGATATGACGGACAAATTGTAAGGTACTAAGGGCCTAGATCTCATCTAAAGTCATATCTAGATTGTTATTGTTGTATAACTAATCCAATATTAGTTTTCCTTTATTTTAAGACTGAATCTCACATCGAGGAAAGAATGGACCTTGCACGTGCTTATAAGAAGTTTAGTTACTCTCCATATTATCAATTGGTTTTATGGTGGAACCACAACTTCCTTCACTTTATAAGTCTGTACTTGATTGTAACAGACGCTAGTCATATTTTATTATAAAGATGACAACCAAGGTGTTCAAGTCTATATCTAAAAACCCTTTTGCATTTACTTACAAGAGTTTGTTCTCTTCATACTTCAAAAATCCAAACGGTGATTTGAAAATGAACATTACTCAAAGAAAGGGTGCGTAAGAATCTCAAGGACTAACTGCACGGATTAATGAAATGCTACTGAAATTATAAATGACAGTGGATGGCATAACCTTTACATCCCGATAATGGACAAGAACCATATGTGAGAGATTCCTGCAGCAATGACATATTAGGGTTTAGGGTTTGCAATTAATCAAATTGTACACATGTAAGAGTAAATGTTTGCTGCATTAAAGCGAGTTGACAGAGAAGAGAGATTATTACTGCATTAAGGCTGAAAAAGAGAATAATTCTTTTAGAAACTCACTCTTCAAGCATCCAGTAACAGCGTCGTTGAAAATTGTCATCTTCTCGATGAGCATAGTAGCAGTGCAATGTATCAACACCTCCAACCTAACAGATATGTACAATAGTAGTTCAATAAGTTTTATTAGGAAAATAAGGAATTTTCAACATTGTTATTTTCTTCCAACAAATGCAACACGTCAAAATTACACCATGCCACATTACTCCATATCAACTTTGTACCAAAATTTTTCCAACTACACTACATCAAATTATAGATGGCGATAGTCAACATGCCAATTTGTTCCATAAAATAAATCAACACCTACAAGATTAACTGAATAAGTTACATAAATATAGCTGTATGGTTAAGTGTAATGCTCAGTACATCAGAAATGATGTTCACGTTTCTTATAACATCAACTTTGGCGTATGCTTACCTTGAGCCTCTCATGGGGTTCCTTAACAATCTTTCCATCTTTTGTCTTCTTCCATTTATAGCCATCTTTTCTAAAATGTCTGTGCACCTTCTTATCAAAAAATAAAATGGATCCACCTAAAACAAATGATGCGTGTCAAGCAAAAATAGGTTCCAAATGTTTCCAAATAAAGCAATGCGATATTCACAGGCATCCTAAAATAATTAATAAAAGTAAAGATGTTTTAACATCCAATGCAAATGTCGATTCCTATATTCTTCAAAGCCAATGCCACTATATCCCAATTAATTTCTTATAAATAAAAAAAAAAAAGAAACTGTGATTGGCACTCCAAATATCTCATCGTGCACTCCTCACAAATGTATTTTTCTTTCTAAATATAGAAAGTTTGGAGTGCCGATAACAATTCCCATAAATAATAGCCCAATTAATTTTATAAAGAAAAGAAAAACCCACAAATCTCACGTGAGAGGGCAATCCAAAAGAAAATGATTAACCAACTCGACTAATATTTTACACAGACACTGGTTGACATAAACTTTCCTCTGATACAAATGACCAATAGTTCAAAACTTATAAACGAATTTTCAATACACATCCAAATGAATCTTTGAAGAATGATGCAGAAAACAAAATTAAATACCTAAAATGCTAAAGAAAATTCGAGTTCCAAAAAATAAAAATAGCACAATCGAAAGACTAGCAACTGACTAATATGGCCAGCACGAGCTAGTGAAGGAGTGAAGGGGAAGGTAAGGGAATTAAGAAAAACGCATTTTCAGTTTTCTTTAAGCCTTCAAGGATAAATAGTAGATTTAAAATTGCAGGGGAAAAAACATTAATTGTTACAAATGCTTTAAATCAGCCAATACAATATTTCTTAACAAAAGCAATGCAGCAGAAAGTCATACTCGATGGCATATTTGTAGGCTCCTCAGAAATTGTAATTCCGTTAGGATTTCGAAGAAGTTGCACATATTTCATCCGGGCGTAGCCATCGATGTTTCCCTTTAAAAAGTATTCTACTTGCTTTCAAATGAAGAACTGCATTCAATCATATCATAATCAATAAATAAAAACATATCTAAGTTGAAAATTTTGATATATTTCATGTATTGACAACTTTCAAGAAATGCTAACCAAACTCGCTCTGGACTTGCTGACACGTGCATACCAATCAAAATGCATTACTATTTGGAAACTATTTAGTTTTTAGTTACTAATTCCCAGTATTCTGTAGAGCTAAAGTAACGAATAAAAGAAGAATGAAGGGGGATGATTGAAAAAATGCACACAGAATAACACAAAATGAAAACCAATTTTAAGTTTTTGTTTTCATATATACTCTTTCTCCCACCTCCGTCCAACCACCTCCATTCCTCATTTCTCCAGCTCCCATATACCTTCCTTCCTATCACAGCACAAATTTAAAAACATTTAAGTTACCAAATGAGCCCTAAATAAAAAAGAAAATTGACAAATTTCCAGAAGGAAGGTGTATGGGACCCTCAGCGCTGCTCCCTCCCACCGATCAAGCTAATTGGCACCGCCAACTCACTCCATCAATCAAATCCATAACTCGAACAAACAACCACAGCAACAGTAAAGAAAAATGACACATTAATTGGAGATTTGGAGTGGTCTAGTGAAGGGAGCGCTAGTTTATGACAGAGGACTTCCGTTGCGATATGTGAGAGCTGAACCCTCAAAATGCGTGTCCATCACTGCCAAATTCTTCAAAAATACCACACGAAAATCTCAAACAAAAAGATTGCTGGTGGTCAGAGACGGGAGAGAAGTGGGAAAAATGATCTTTGAGCTGCACGTGTCAGCACATTCAAATACATTCCTTTTCTTGTGATGAATTTAAATTCAAATTGGATCAACGGTCATACTGCAATCAACTGCAAAAAGTCGACATTTCTATCAAAAATATCAAACTTACCAAGTTGATCAAGATGATTGTGATTCCTCTCCGCCATGAACTGGGCAGTGGGTTTCGATTAAATTCACTGATTGCAATTTGCACGCAGCTGCAGCTCTACAGGACTACAATTCATTCACTCGTGGCCTGCAACATTATATCCAACAAGAAAAAAAAAAAAAAAATATATATATATATATATATGTACGTACGTATAAACATAATATTATAATGCATTGCTTCGATCTGAAGGGGTTGTAAGACAAAGAAACCGAGTTCCGCGTAAAAGGCAGAACGCGTTTAAAGTTGAAAATGCCGAGTAGCCCACTCTGACTTTTCTGTTAAGAGCTAGGACTGGTTTGGTACTGAAACGATTCTGAAAAAAACTGGTATAAAAAAAAAAAATTAGAAGCTATTTTTGTGTTTGGTAAATATTCGTGAAAAAAAATCAAAAATAAGAAGCTGCAAAACTTAGTTTTGAAAAATCGACTTTTTTCACATCTGTTTTACAAAAAAATTTACCAAACACTCTACTGCTTTATTTCATAACTACTTATTTTCACAGCTACTTATTTTCATAGCACAGTAGAAACAATTTTTTTTTCAAAACACAGTAATATCAAACCAGCCCTTAAACTACTCAAATAGTTTCTGCATCAAATCAATTGAGCACCATATTGCCTTTTTCTTTTTTTAGTTCCGCATTTGCCCTTGTTTCTGAAAACAACTCTTCTTCTCCAAACCTCACGCCAGCCACTTCCTCCAAGAAAACCCTCCTGCCATCTCCCCATCTCTCTCTTTCTCTTTGAATCTTCATGGTGGTGGACCAGTAACATCAGTGCAGGAAGACCCCTCAAAAAGAGAGAGAGGAGGATGGGAGAGAAAGAAAATGAGAGGAGGGTCGGTGTTGGCGATGCCTCCGCCGTGGTAAAACCCGCAGAGGGAGGCTGCGGCGGCGTGGAGTTCTGGGTCGTTGCTTGCGGTTGTTGCTGCTACTGCTGCATCGTCGTCTATGGTACTAGGCCCCGTTTGAATGAAATTATGAAACTTTCAGTATTCCCGTATTGCCCTAACTTACTTTCCAAAATAACATGTTTTACCCAAAGTCCTCTCTAGCTCTCTCTCTTCCGCTAGACCACCACCGGCGACGGATCCGACAAATTCCGGCGTTAAATGAAGTCGTCGGTGTGATCTGGGTTTGGAGGCCGGACCTCAACGGGTCAATTAGAGAGAGACAGACTGCGACAGAAAATGCGCAAGTGTAAACACCGAAACCTAAGCGGTTAGTTAACGTAAAACCGAAACATAACCGATTCTTTTTGAGGTAAAAGTAAAACCGGAAAAAAAAGTGTATGAGATCGAAACCACATCGGTTCTTATAAAGTAAACCCGAAATCGAACAGATTTCTGAAGGTAGAAACCGAAATCGGAGGGGAATTTTCAAGATGAAAACCGAAACCCAACCGGTTCTACGGAGGGATTGTCATATGAAGCGCAGAAACCGAAACCTTGCCATAGGTGACGTTAAGGCATAATGGCTAATGGAGAGGTCAGTGATGAGTTGATAATCAGGATGATGGATGATAAAATTATGGGGCTAAAGCTTTCGATATAATTCCTATATATTTTCTTGAGAAAATTGGTATATCAAGTATTTTACTCAACAACGACGATTGTTACTCACTCCTTACCTTTTTTTTATTTTATAGATGACTAGTTTGACAAGGTAAGAGATAAGCGAGTTGAGAATTGCTTGAAGAGCATGATTTAAGATTAATTTTTTTTTTTTTTTTTGTATCAGAGTGGATTTTGCGATTTCAATTCTGTATTTTGTTTTTTTTATTTTTTATTTTAATTTACGTTCACACATCTGGGGTTAATTTTTATGGAAATATGACCGATTTTTTAAAGATAAAAACCGAACCGGATTTTCAATGTAAAAACCAACACTGAACAAAATTTTTACTGTAAAAATCTAAAGGGTAGTGGATTTTTAAGGAAGGAACCGAAATCGAATTGGACTTTAAAGGTCGAAACCTCACCGAAATTCTAAGCTAAGAAACTGAAACCTTTTCAAGCCAAAAGCCGAAACCTAACCGATTTGTTAAGGTATAAAGCATAATATAATCGATTGAAGAGGAAAGAAGTGAGACAGATGAAGGTTCAAACCGAACCGATTTTTTGAAGGTAAAACTGAAGCAGAAACTGGTCATGGGTGAGACAGATTGAGGGTAAAACCGAAATCGAAGCCGAAACCTTCAAATCGGGTCGATTTGTTATGATCGAAATAGATAGAAATGGAGCTTCATCAATCAGCATACCCTTTTGATAGGCTTCATCTTCAATTCCTTGTTATCCATGCGCAGAATCGCACCTACAAAATTTCAAATTTGTTATCTATCAGACTATAAATTGATAAGAAAAAAACCCTAATTTATCAATTGGGCTTAGAAAATAGAAACGACAAATTTCATACGACTAGGAGATTTGAAAACAGCTTCGATTAGTAAGAGATTTTACATTTAGAAACCCTAGCTTTCGCCAAAACCCCAAATTCCCTTTCGTTTTTTCATTATTTTTTCTTTTCGTTTTTTGTTTATTTAAAATATTCTTTAAATTATGGTAGGTGAAAAGTTGCATCAGTTTATTGTTTTCACTGCTCAGTTTGGTTAATGATAAGACCCATACAAATAGAGGCATTGTAAAATAGGAAAGGAAAAAGGAAAAAAACTAAAACTTTTTGATTTCATTCATATTTCCCCCAAATGGTGGAAGTTGATTCATATACAACCCTAATGTAAGAATGTACACAATTAGAACACATCATCACTCACAGACCGTTGGATGAAACCAACAACATACAAATCAAAAGACAATATCACCCTAAGGATAAACAACTTACTACTATTAAACCAAAGTCCTAACAACCTTCCCCCCTAAGAAACAACTTTTCCTCAAGCGTGTAAGTCCAGAAAGCGTTCAAGGATAGAGTTAGCGTCTTCCCAGGTAGCATCGTGGTAGGGCAAGCCCACCCATTTAATCAACTAGCGAGTGATGGCGCGATTTCCCCGTTTGAACATCCCTCGCTGCAGTATGGTTTTTGGCGTCCAGGCTACCAGTCCATTATCAGTCAGGGGCGGGAGAATGGTGGAAGGAACCACATGAGAGCCCAACTTGGGTTTAAGGAGGGAGACATGGAAAGTTGGGTGGATGTGAGAGGTGGGAGGCAAGTCCAAAGTGTAGGCAACTTTTCCTACATGAGCAAGGATTTTGTACGGCCCATAAAAACAGGGTGCCAATTTGGGGCAGTTAGTGTGGCTGACAGAGGACTAGCGGTAAGGTTGTAACCGTAAGAAAACCCAATCTCCCACTTGGAATTCGCGTTCCGAGTGCTTTTTGTTGGCGAAGTGACGCATTCGTTCTTAAGCAAGGTGGAGATTCTCACGCAGCTGGCGGAGTAAGGCATCACGATCACGGAGAGTAGTGTCAACCAAGTGAACTGGAGAAGAACCAGGTAAGTACGGCGTGACCCACGGTGGGGGATAACCATAGACAGCTTCGAATGGGGACATCTTGATGGTCGAATAAAAGGTGGAGTTATACCACCATTCAGCTCATGGCAGCCAGTCAACCCATGATGTGGGTTTGTCACCCACAAAACTGCACAGATAATGTTCAAGTGTGCGGTTTAAGACTTCGATTTGCCCATCAGATTGAGGGTGGTAGGCCGAGTTGCGGCAGAGTTTAGAACCTTGCATTTTGAAGAACAAGTCCCAAAATTGACTGATAAAAATAGGGTCCCGATCACTGACCACGGTGGCAAGCATGTCGTGAAGGCGAAATATCTCTCAGATGAAGATGTTAGCAACTTTGGTAGCGAAATATGGGTGTTTGATGGGTATGAAGTAGCCATACTTGGAGAGATGATCGACAACAACCAGGATGACATTACGACCATGAGTGAAAGGGATACCCTCTATAAAGTCCATTGTAATGTCTATCCAGATTTGAGTGGGGATTGGAAGTGGCTGTAGTAAGCTCGAGGGTTAAAGAGTTTTATAGTTCGTGTGCTGACAAGTGTCACAGGCAACCATAAATGTCTTGACCTCTTTTTTTAAATCGAGCCAATTGAAATTGCGAAGAACATGTTTATATGTGTGAAAGTACCTGGAATGGCCTGCGGTAGCAGAAGAATGGAACTCTGCCAAAATTTGATGACGCCAAGGAGATGACGAGGCCACGAAGATTCCCTTCTTATAGTACAAAAGATCTCCTTGAAGAGAAAAGTGAGAACGGGTAGGTTGATTGTTTTGTAAGGCGTGGACAATCAATGCAACCTCTGGGTTCGTTAGGTATTTGGCCTGAATATCAAAGATACCGTAAAAAATTAACTGGGAGATGCCCATGAGTGCCAACCATTCATGTTGCCTGGACAATGCATCCGCTACGGTATTCGCTGCCCCCGGCCGATACTCTAGCGTATAGTTGTAGCCTAACAACTTTAAAAGCCATTTCTGTTGAGTAAGGGTTGTGATGCGTTGGTTGAGGAAATGTTTCAACGTTTGGTGGTCAGTAAGAATCTTGAAGGAGTCCCTAAGCTGGTAAGGATGCCATTTCTGGACAGCGAAGACAATGGCAATCATTTATTTATCATAAACGGATAGAGCCTTATGTTTGTTAAATAACGACTTGCTCAGGAAAGCAATGAGATGCTGGTCCTGGGAGAGCACAGCTCCAATGCCGGTGTTAGAGGCATCGCGCTCCATTGTAAAGGGCCTAGAAAAGTTCGGGAGTGCTAATACGGGGGTGGAGGAGATAGCCTGTTTGAGAGCCACAAAAGCCTGAGCTGCTGCCGAAGTCCAAATAAAGTTATCCTTTTTTCAGGAGATCAGTGAAAGGGCGAGCGAGAAGGCCGAAGTGACGCATAAATTTCCTGTAATAGCCAGCAAGACCCAAGAATCCATGTAAGGCTTTGAAAGTGTAGGGTTGAAGCCACTCTATGATGCAGTACACCTTCTGAGAATCCACCGCCACACCTTCGACCGAAATTATATGACCAAGGTAGGCTACCGTGGGTTGGCCAAATGAGCATTTAGACTGCTTGACTTTCAGATCATATGCTCTCAGAACATCATAAACAAAGGTTAAATGATGAAGATGAGTAGATAAGTCCGGGCTAAAATGAAGATATCATCGAAAAAAACCTAGACAAACTTACGTAGAAATGGCTTGAAGATAGAGTTCATGAGTGCTTGAAACGTTGAAGGCGCATTACACATGCGAAAGGGCATGACCACAAATTCAAAATGTCCGTCATTAGTGTGAAAAGTCATCTTTGGGATGTCCGGTTCATACATATAAATTTGGTGAAACCCAAACCAAAGATCTAATTTAGAAAAGATCTTAGCCACCCAGAGTTCGTCAATGATAGGGACTGGGAATAGAAATTTGATAGTCACTTGATTCAGGCCTCTGTAATCCACACAAAAGTGCCAAGTTAAGTCAGCTTTGTGAACCAAGAGTGCGGGAGAAGAAAAGGGACTTGAGATAGGGTGAATTAGGCCGACGGTAAGCATTTCATCCACCTGTTTTTCCATTTCTGTTTTCTGAACATGGCGTAGCGGTAAGGTCGAACGTTTACCCGTGGAGTGCCCGGCAGCAAGGTGATTCGATGGTCAAATTCCCGGTGAGGAGAGAGGCTTATTGGAGCAGCAAAGAGGTCTGAATAGCTGACTAAAAGAGAGACGATTGGGTGCGGTATAGGGTAGACCGTCGTAGATGGTGAATGAGCACTAAAAAAAAGGCTATAAGGGAGTCAATGTTGGGCCTGGAGGATGCGGATGGTGATGAATGCAGAGGGGGAGGAGAATCCAAGGAGTGGAGTCTCACCAAGAGATAATTATGGCCCTTAATTTGGAATTCCATGACTTTGTGCTTGAAATGCCACCCAATGAAACCCAAAGTTTCTAACCACTCAGCCCCGAGAACCAAATCGCAGCCCCGTACGGGAAGAAGGTGAATATCAGAGGAAAAAGTATAGTCATGCAAGGTCACTGTGAAGTTGTAAGCGATGTCTTGGGTATAACAAATACCACCATTAGCGACAGCCACCGGTTCCACAAAGGAATGATCGATGCGCAGGCCAAGACATAGCGCGATCGAGGGGTTGAGGAAGTTAAGTTCCACGCTGGAATCCACAAAAACTCGGATAGGCAGTGTAACACTAGAGCCCATACGTCGCATGGCATGTCCCTGGGTAAGTTTGGGCGAAATCAGAATGTTGAAAGTAATGGCGACAGTCTCATCCAACAAGGTCTCATCAGGCACAGGTAGAGGGTCATTGAGGGTTGAGTCCAAGGCAACTTCGGAAACTGCTGTTGCATCCAACAACAAGTGGGGGGGTCACAAGTGTGGCCAGGAAAATACTTCTCTGGGTAATAGAGATGTTGGCCCCAAGAATGGCGCTCACGGACTTCAGTCGGAGATAGGCATAGCGAGGGTCAAGGCGGTGAGGGGGAAGGTGGTTTGTTGGGTGGAGCGGCCATCATCGAAGATGCGGTTGAGAATGTTGGGGATGGGCGAGGAAAGAATGGGCGGAAAGAGGTACGGCGCCGTTGTTGCTTATTGTCATAAATGCGGGCAAGTTTGATGGCGCAGGCTAAAGAACAAGGGCCCTGGGCTAATACATCATCTTAAAACTCCAGCTTGAGCCCATCAAGGAAAATGCCCAGAAGTTGTGCATCGGTCCACCATTGGGCTCGGCAAGACAAATGGATGAAGTCATTCACATAGGCCTCTAAAAAGTCCTTTTGGGCTACATGACAGAAGGACATATTGAAGTCCAATTGGTCACCTGGCCCAAAACGTTGTAAGAGGCATTCCGTGAAGATGGCCCATAGAGTTAACCCAACATGCAATTTGTACCACTTGAACCATAAAGCTGCATCACCAGTGAAATAGAGGCCTGACACCGTGACTCGGTTGTGGGGTTCGACCTCATGGTAGTCCATGTACTCCTCAACCAACGCTAACTAGTTGTACGGGTCATCACCAAATAAATGAAAAAGTTCGATTTTCATGAATTTAGGACTAGCAGAAGGGGACAACGGACTAGGAATGATAGGGTGGTATGGGTGCTGGGGAAAGGTATGGGAAGGGGGATAACAAAGAGTGGTAGTAAATGTGGAGAATTGTGGAGAGGCCTAGGGGTAGCCGATCATTAGGGAAAAGTGTGTAAGGGATGTTGGGTGATTCGGGGTAGGAAGAACCTTATGTAGAAGGGGGGCAGCAGCGAGAGGGTGAGGTAGAGGGTGGATGCAGAGCCAATCGGAATGTGGAGAAAACCGATTGGGATCTGGGAGACCTGAGTAAATAGCAGCGGTGGTGGGCGAAATGACCGGAGCTCATCTATGTGATGAAATTGGACAAGGTTGATGTTGGGCAAGGACGCCTGAATATCCGTTAAGTGGGATTAGAAAGTCTCCTAACGGGTGGTCAACAAGGACACAGAGTCATGGAACCCGTTGAGCTGCTCAAGAATTTGGTGTTGCTAATATTCGAGTTCGAGATCGGCCTCCGTGATGTCGATGGCTACCATGGAGGCTTTGCTTTTGCCCATGGAAACAACACACCTAAATGCTGATACCAGATGATAGGACCCGAACAGAAAGTGGCGCTGCAAAAGAGGAAAGGGAGAAGGAAAAAACTAAAACATTCCGAATTCATTCATATCTCCTCCAAATGGTGGAAGTTGATTCATATACAACCCTAATGCAAGAGTGTACACAATTGGAACACATCATCACTCACAGACCGTTGGATGAAACCAACAACATACAATTCAAAATATCATATCACCCGAAGGATAAACATCTTACTACTATTAAACCAGAGTCTTAACAGTTGCTGTGAAAAGGTATGAAAAGGAAAACACAAAACCGAAATCGGACCCGTTTTTATATGGTAAAAATCGAAACCGCTCCAGTTCAAGGGAGGGACAGAAGGATCAAGGGTAAAAATCGAAAGACAAAACTGCAATCGGACCCGTTTTTATAAGGTAAAAATCAAAACAACACTAGTTCAAGGGAGGGACAGACGAATAAAGAGTAAAAATCAAAAGAAAAAATTGCAATCAGAGCTGTTCATCAAAGTTAAAAACCGAAACCGAACCGGTTTCGTAAGGTAAAACCGAAATTGAGAGCATTAAAAACCGAAACCAAACCGATTTAAGGGAGGGAATTGGGACAGACAAAGGGTATAAACCAAAATGAGATCGATTATTTAGGAAAAAAAAAAACCAAAATCAGATTGGTTCTTTAACATTATGTTTGGATGAGGGAAATAAACTTGGAATTTGGATAAAAGTTTAGAAGTGTTGTTACTAAAATATCTTTAGGTGATAAAATTGACCGTTGGCATATCTGCGAATAGATTTGTTAATATTTAGAAGGGTAATATTTGCATTTTCCTCTTCATGTTATCAATTTGAACATAATGTTTTTCATTTTGTTGAAATTTTATAACCATCTTTCAACTTTTTTTAATGTTTATTCAAAAATTATTCGTACAAAAAATTATTTGAATCATAATTCATTTAATTTGCATTTTTCTCGTCAGATTATCAATTTGAAAACAATTCAACATTTTTAATTTTTATTTAAAAATTATTCGTACAAAAAATAATCTTTAAAAGAATTTTAAGAATTCAAAATATTTTCAATTATAAAATTTTTACAAAGAAAATAAGTTATTTACAATTGAAATGAGCAAATAATAAAATAGGAATAAAAGAATTTTAAGAATTTAAAATATTGTCAATTATAAAACTTTTAAGAAGAAAAAAAGTTATTTTCAATTATAATTTTTTTTTTCTTATGCAAAAAAATAATAAAATAGGAAGTGTATCTCTCCGCCCCTCCACAAAACTTCCCCCTTCCCTCTCAATATGCTTTTGCAATTACTCCACAAAAAAATAACAAAATTCCGATAATAATTTTTAAGGACTACAATAATCGATTTTCAATTTCAGATATCATTTTGATGGTATGGCTCAATTTTAGGGACTATCTTGATGGTGTGAGTCAATTTCAAAGACCAATTGTGATAAAAACATGAAAATCTTGTGGGCCCATTTATATCAACACTTAACGGAAGTTTCAATATAATTGTGACGGAATGACCACATTAATTTGCCACACCTATTTTGAGGGACTACATTGTTTGATTTTCAATTTCAAAGACCATCTTAATGGTGAAAGTCAATTTCAAAGAAAATTTATGATAAAAACTCTCATAAGAATAATCTTTGAGTAATTTTAAGAATTTAAAATGAGAAACGTTATTGGCACTCTAAAAATCTCATTCTCCATCCCACAAGTATATTTTTATTTCCAAATATAGAAAATTTAAAGTTTAGAATGAGATTTTTGGAGTGATGATAACAATTCTCTTTAAAAAATATGGATTATAAAATTTTTAGTATAAAAATAAGTTATTTACAATTGAAATAAAATAGGAAGTGTGTCTCTCCGCCGCTCCACAAAACTCCCCCTTCCCTCACTAAACGCTCTGCAATTACCTCCTCGCCGCCGTGACTGTCACTTTCTCGTTCCTTGACCTTCTCTTCCCTTCTCCTCCTCCTTCAACTTCGTTGCTTGGCACTTCGAAGACTACAGCTTACGGTTTCCATTCCGCTGTTTGGTTGCCGAGAAAAAGGTACGCAAAGGAAGGGAGAAACAATTGTTTCTCTTTAATTTTTTTAGAGTTGCTATTTTCCTTTTTACTTCCCCAAATTTTCTGAGCTGCCAAACGGAGAGCTGGTTTAGTTTACTGCTCCTGGAGTTCTTGTTCTTAATAGCTGGCTAAGGCCTGAAAACGGCGCCGCATTGCCATTTGATACTATCTGATATGATCAGCAGAGCCTTTTATTTCGTCAATTAAATTGTGTGCCATACAATAAACAAAGTAATTAGTTTGCGCAGAAACTTAATAGGATCGTTTTATTGTGTGTAAGCTGTAGGTATAAATGGCACGCTCCAAGGCTCCGGCAAAGAAGCAGCAAAAGCGCGGCATCGACTTCAAAGTAATCGATATTTTGGGTTTTGAATGCATTTTGCTTTGGGAAGTTCAACATCTGAAAACTTCGTTTGCATTTGATGTTTATTTTCTTCTTTAATTTTTGCAGAAAATAAAGCGAAAGATTGGCAGAAAGTTGCCGCCACCAAAGAACGCTACGAATACTGAAATTAAGTCCAAAGGTTTTGACTTTAATCTGTTCTTAAATTCATGAGTTGATATTGCTTTTTGTACTCTCTGTGTTGTTTTTCGTTAATTCATTGAAGGGAAAATTCTGTCATCGTTTTAAAATAAGTTCGTTTGGGGGTGACGAGAGTAATTAAGGATGAGAGTTTGTATTCTCTTGATTGTTTGAAATACTTTTTTCTTGCCATGATGATGGAGTTGCCTATGTGCTTCCATTTTGATGTCAAATATCGTAGTGAACTAGTTTCTTAATGAGTACTAAATAATGGTCGCTATGAGCAGCAATTGTTCTTCCCGAGCAGAGTGTGGCATCGGAGAAGGCAGGATTAGCAGTGAACAAGAAGGGTTTAACATTGAAAGAACTTCTTCAGCAAACATCTCATTACAACCCGAAAGTTCGTAAAGGTATTTTAATGTTATTTTAAAATATTTTCTTAATGAAAACGCTTATAGCCTTACAGTATCTTCCAAAATATGAGAATTAATCTATTTTTAACCTGAAATAGATTACCTAGATCTTTGATCATGTATTTCTGCACATTGATTTGGGTTTTAATGTGTTAAATTTGAAGAAGTTACTACCTTTTCAATAATTATGTTGTCTAGGAAGTTGTTTCCCATTATTGATATTTTGTACCGTATAGTATATATCTAATAATCTTACTGTTATTTCTCTTTGAAGATGCATTATTGGGTATGAAGGATTTACTCCTTAGGTATCCAGAAGAGTTGAGGTTGCACAAGTATGCTGTTGTTGAAAAGCTGCGTGAACGCATTGGCGATGATGATAGACTGGTTCGAGATACGCTATATCAACTTTTTAAGTCAGTAATTTTACCTGGCTGTAAGGAGGTAATTTTTTATTCTTGTCTGAATGCAGCAAGGTAAAAATCTGTTGCGAATTAAATGTATTAATGCGAAACAAGGACGATTATATTTGATTATTTGCAGTTCAAGAAAGTTTTGGGTTGTTAATTACACTATTTTCCTCTTAATTTTTTCATGATACAAGTGTCTTATATGCCAAATTTTATTCAATTGTTGCCATGCATTGCACTAAATTAAACGGCCAGACCATACTTCTGGATGTGCAAAGCCATTCCTAGCTGGGGGGAAATGGAATTTATTCCGTCTCTTTCATAGAAATTGACATAAATTATCTTTGAAGGGCTTATTCTTTTTCCTTCCTAGTTTTCACTTTTTCTTAATGTTATGCATCTTCCGTACAATAGAACAATTTGGTAGTTTCACATCTACACTGCTTTTATTGCATTTATGGATTCATCTAATTGTAACATTGTTTTGAGATTTTGTTGTCATCATCTCTCTATTATTATATCATTAAGTTCGGTGGTGTTTATAGCCAATGAATTTAATGTGACATTTTTTTTCCTTCTTTTCTTGTCCAGGATAATCAAGAGCTGTTGATTTCCTTGATGATGGCCTATATATTTAATGCGATGACACATTTAGCAATCGATGTTCGGTTGATGGCTTTCAAATTTTTGGAGCTTGCTATCCAATACCATCCACCTTCCTTCTTCTTGAATGCTGAAAAGGTATCCTAAGATTGTGCTGTAAAATGTTGTATGCAGTGTTTTCATTGGAATCATTATTAGATATGTTATTCTGATGTACAACTGTAGAATTTCTGATTTATGCTTTGGTCATTAACTATGAACTGTTATATGGTTTGTTGTTCTTCTATGCATTATTCTAATGGAAATGACTTTAGGCATATTCTGGTAGTTATGTACCTGTCATAAAGATTGGATGTTACATAATCATCTTTTGAGACTCCACACTGTCTCTTAGTTACATTATAATGGTATTTCATGGCTAGAGTTTGCAACTTTGTGGTCTAGTGTTATGGATTGAGGCCTTATTCAACAACATTCTTTTTCTCCATGATTCTGTTCTTTCTGTAATTCTTGGTCTCTTCACTTCATGTTTTATTTGCTCTCATTCTGCTCAATAACAGGAAAGTTCTTATAGATGTTGAGCTTTAGGTTACTTGTCATCTTCTTTCTTTCTTTCTTATTCCCACTAGACGTGTTATTCCTGTATGCAGATATTCTTGATCGAATCTTTATCCCTGGTGGGTGTGTGAGCTTGTTTGTTTGGTTGCCTTTATATTTTCCACTGCGTTAGTTCCTATCAATTGTTAATGGTTTAGTCTGTCTGTGTGGCTAATGAATCTAAAATTTAGATGAACTCGATTTTTTCACTGTTACCGCTCTCTTTTTGTGTTTAAAGATAACTTTTAAGGTTGTTTTAACGATTGCTTCATTGACAGATTCTTCAAAGCTTTGAGGATATTCTGCGGAGGAACCAGTTTTTTTTAGAGGACAAGGGCAAGCTCAAGACTGCTCTTGCCGGCCTGGAGCTATGCTTGTCGCTTTTGCCATGTAACAAGAGAGAAGGCTCGTGTGAAAAGGTATTTTTAAGTTTTCTTAAAATCCAGAGGGTTTGCACGTTTTCTTTCATTGTTTGTATCATGCAGCATGAGCCTGCTTGTTTTCTTGTACCTTCCAGCTGTATTCTTTCATTGCACATTATGGTTGAAACTTTGCTGTTAAATTTTGTTATTGTTGTTATTATAATCATCATTTTCCTCTACTTAGTTTAGTCGAGGGGTGCAAAGCATGTGTCAGTCAGAAAGCCATGAAAAGTAGCCTCGACTACACATGTGAAAGTTTTGAAAATAAATTTGTTTTTATTCATACTCGGAGATCTGACTTCTGAAGCTGGACGAACAATTTTTGAATGGGAGAGTATTTTTTTTCTAGGGTTATAGTGGTGATCAGAGGCCAAATGAAGGGAAAAAGAACTATCTGGGCATATAATTGCATCAGGAAGAAACTGTTCTGAGTTACTGCTTTTAGTCTCTTGCCTTATTTATGAAATGGTTTTGTAATACCTTTCTGTTTACTTAATAGAATGGTGCTGGACAAGGGATACTGCATGCTTTTGAGCCTGATGTACCTGCAAAATCTGCTGGTATGTGATACATTGGTGCATGTGTTTATACATCATTGTCGATTATGTTCTACTGATGGCACCATGTGTCTAGTTATGGCTCATATCACGACATAGATCAATATGAGTTTGATAGTTGAAGTCCCTGAACATTGGAATGATAATACTTATTTTGGTTATGTAATTTTATTAGTATGTACTTCTTAGTTTCAAATGCCTTGCAGTTGGCAGCATTCTCACAGCAGGAGAAATCAAAATTCACTCTGATGATATCAGCTTGTTACTTAGATTGTGTTAATAAGTTGCTGTTTAGTGGGACAAGCATTCCGCAATTCAAGAACTTCCAATTATTTAATACCTTTTTTCGTTTTCATATTGACCTATCGTCATCTTGCTTTCTTTTATAGGATGGTCAATCATCATACCGAAACTAAAAGACCTTGTCCCAGTTCTAGTAAATTGTTTCCAAGATTTTATTCCGGAAGTTCAGACTGGCTCTCTTCTTAATACACAATCATTTGATTGTATGCTGTCCGTGCTTAACAGCATAAACCTTGCAGTCAAATTCTTCTTTTATATGACTGATGAGGGTAAACTAGAATCACAACCTTCTCAAGGGGGGCATGGTGTGACTATGTGTGATACTATCTCCGTGACACTAGTGAAGAAGTTTTTACAAGTTTTGTTTCCCCTGAACATGAGAAATCAACTTTCAGAAAAGGTATAAGTTATAACCTTAATATAACTTTTAAACTCATCATTGTTTCTGCAAAATGACTTCTTTAGGAGTCTCTTGATTGGTGTCACTTTATTTTGCATCCGTTCTATGGTCTTTCTGTTTTAATACTCCAGTAAGAATGGAAGTCTATAGTATTGCTTGAATATTTTATTTTTGTGTCAAAATTTCCATCATTTGCAATTTCTCTCATTTTCGATGTATTTGTCAATATTTTCATTGATATATTCCATTTTTTCGGACCCTTGTTATTTCATTGATAATGATATATTATACTTTGAATAAAATTGGTATAAAGTTATACCGTCATAATACGAATGCAATGAATAATGTGTCTTTGACCTTCACATTTTATTTTTTGTTCATCTTAGATATTTCTTGCATTTCTCTCAATTTATGTTTTGTTTTGTTCACCTAAGATATTTCTTGTATGTCTTGCAATTTCGATTCAGTATTTGGGAGTTTTCATTTCTATCTAATGGTATCTGAACATGTTGACATTTTCATAGAAGGTCATGTTTCCATAAGTCTGTCTTGTTCTATGGATTATATCAGGCCAACCCCTTGGCAGCTCTTACATTCTTGAAACCCGAGTGTATAGTAAGAATTCTATACTAGAGTTTTTTCTTGGGGGGAAATTTCGAACTTTAGGATCTGGGCAGGTGCTATATGGGCACCAAATATCTTAGAAAGGGATGTCTACTATGTGAGGCACATTCTTAGCTGTAGATGTGTGTGTGTGTGTGTCTGTAGTAACTCTTTTCACATTTTATGAGGGTCTTTTGTTGCCAGTATTACAAGTTCTCTTTTTGACTTGAATCGGTTCTTTTCTATATCTGTTTGACAGGATGATGTTAAATATTTTGTCTTGAACACTGTGATGACAGAAATATTTTTGCACTTAAGCAAATGGATCTGCCCTCCTCCTGTTTTATTTGAGAAAGTTTTAGAATTTCTGGAAGATTCTCTGCTTGGAAAGGTTGGTTCGTCTACCATAATGTTTTAGTATGAAGTTGCATTCGTGCTGTTCAAATTTCTGCACCATGTGCTTTGTATTTCTTAAAAGTACTGATTTAGGTGTGATAAGCAGTTATAAGTATAATAGCATTGTAATTTGATTGTTTCTATTCAATGAATTGAAATATAAAATAATCTCATATATTGAAAAAAAAAAAAAAAAAAATGATTTGCATTCTGCTAATGTGTATTAATAGCGTTGACGATGGCCTTCGAGGCTCATGGCACATCTTCCCCTTAAGCACAAAGGTGGGGGTTAATTTGGGGTGCAAATACTGGTTTGGAGCTTGATGTAATTTACCTTGAAAAAATATATATTAAAATAATGTCTTCCATATAATAATTTAAACGATGGATTGTTGTTCCACAGCATCACGTTTTGAAGGTAAAAAGAAGTTTATGATCTACATTTTGCCATGATAGTTTGGGGCTCAAATACTGGTGGGTGCTTGAGGAGCTTTCCTAGAAATTAAGACATATATTATGTTCAATTGAATAATGTAACTGATAGGTTGTTACTTGCAGCATCAAATTTTGAAGAAAATATTTATGCTCAGAACTTGCCAGGGTGGTTATTTATAAAAGAAAATTTCATTCAATTTTGGTTACTGTATTTAATAGTTTTGTACTGTATGTTTTTGGTTACATTTCTAATACTTTCTGTAAAGCTTCTTTTAAAATGTTGGAAACTTGCTACTTTACAGGTATGCAATGACACGCTTTCTGGTAAGGCAGTCTGGGAGAAGCATTTAATTTCACTTCTTCCTTTTGTTCCAAAACTTGTTTCTCAAGTGGCAGATGACTGGAAGTCTCGCCTTCTTCAGGTATGAGCTGTACTTAAAACTATTTTACATTCCAAGAGTTTATCATCGGCAGAGTTATGTCAGCTGAATTCCTTTTTCTTTATAAGATTGTCTTGACTCTTTTCTTTAAGTACTTCAATGGTTGTGTAACTCTAGATTTGGTTCTAAAACAATTAGAGGTTCCCAATTTACACAAACCATTGTAGTGGGGTATTAAATGATTTATGTCTTTTAACTTCTGAAAATGGTGTTACCTATATATCATTAAATGCAGGCTTTTAGTGAGGCATTCAAGGACTGCAATCCTGTATCCCCTTTAAAATTGGCTTGTCTTTCCGTACTGGAGGAGCTGCTAGTTCCTGTAAGCTTGATTCTATACCTCCTGCTTGCAATATCTCCAAGTTTTTTCTTTCCTTTTAGTATACCCGTGGTAGGAAGAAATCAGACTCATCTCTTTCTCTCTCAAATTGAATTTTGATCTTTTCTACACATCGTAGAGACAAGATATGCTGTACCTGGATCCGAGTATTCCCGAGATATTAGACTTTCAGATTACCTGGATAAGAGAGCTTCCCGTGTTGCTTATCCTGCTGGGTGATAAAAACCCATACTATTCCCAGGTAACATTTTTTTAACCTCGTAAGACAGACAATAGTATTGACACAGAAGAATCTAGACAGTAGGTTTTGCATCTTGTATCTCTGTGTGAGGACCTTATTCAATATTATTGTCATTATTTATCGTCTTTGTTTTTCTGCATAGTCAGTCTTTATCATCACCTATGCTTTTTCATCCCATTAGTTCTGGTTTATATTGCATGTTTCTTCAGGTTGTGCTGCACCTTCTACTTCGCCTGGGACAACGTGCTTTAGTGAACTCGTCCTTTGCATGGGAATATGACAACATGCAATTGTCACTGCAAGAATTTTTTGGCATAAGTAAAGATGATGGTAAGAGCCCATTCAATAGACACTAGTATTCTTTTTTGTGGATTAATCATCCATCGGCAGACAACTTGGTTTCTTATGATTCCGCGTCTTGTTCTTGCAGGAAATGTATTATATGGTCCCTTTGTAAGGCTTCCCAGAGATTCTCAAGAACTATCTCTTTCCTGCCTCTGTTATTTCTCTAATTTGGGTCCACCTTTGCTGAAGTCAATAGCTTACTGTTGCCTATGTAAGTTATTCATGTCTGCCTCGGTTAGATTCTGTATGGATTTGACAGCTTAGGTTTGGCATGCTGTACGAAGTTCCCTATAGATATTATTTTGACTTTTTTAATGTCTCATGCTTGCCATTAATATGCAAGCTATTCTTGTTTCTGTTATAACAATTATAAGGGAACCTTGGGATTCCAAAAGTATTCTAGGTTAAAGTGACATGGGTACCAGATATGTTCCTTTTTGCACAGTAGTTTTGTTGGTAGAGTTATCTTTTACTACAAGAATCAGGAAAAAAAATCCTATCTGCATCAGTTTCTTCATTAGAAAGAGTATGTCATTTTAAAATCTGATGTAGAAACCATTTTGTTGCATCATTTTGTGGCTGAATGATAGTAATTTTCCTTCAACTGGAACATAGATGCTTGCCATTCATGTCTTAATGCAACTGTCATTTGTTAAGTGATTAAATCCAAATATATAGGGGGTTAGACGTGCCATTAAACATCAAAGGGTGATTCTGATTGATGTTATATGGTAACAATATGAAGTAATGATGAATGTTCTCTCTTCTGCTTTCCAGTGATGTGTGAACATTGTTGAAGTATGATGAGTTATTTGCAAATTGGGATTGTTTAGGTGACATTTCTATCTATTTCCTGTTCATTGCAGGTCCTGATCTGGAACAATATGTATTATTTCGAATCATAGAGGTCCTGAATTCAGCTTATAAATCTGGGCATATTCAGATTGTTGATCACATTAGTTTCTTGATCACTTTGCTCTCCCGTTTCAGAGTTTTCCCAGGTACGTCTGACAGAATTTCTTCTCCTCTTCATGGTTTGTATTAGTATGTGTAATTTCTATTTGTACCGGTTGACATCTTATGATGAATTTAAAATTTCTAATTTTCTACTAATATGATGACTTTCAAATGATCTATCGTTTTTCATGCTTTATCGTAATAAGGTAACTAAATTGCAAGTGTAAGACTTTGTCAACTAATGTTTTAAAGGCTGCTTCAGAATAAAAATTATCTTGCTCTACTTAAAAGTATATTATCTTGCTCCGAGATTTTGGGATAGAAAGTTCCTGCTCTGGACTATTTATAGCTATTTATTCTTTTTGCTGCCAAAAGATCTGATGCCTTCATATTAGTATTACTAGAGAACCAATTTATTACTTAAATGCATAATTTTTGTTGCAATTTGTTGGGTTCCAAACCTAAAATGGCTTCATCATGGCAGAAAATATTGTTCCTGATAGAGAGAATGATGTGAATATCTCAAATCGAGGGACTTTTAAGTCACTCAGCCGAATTGTCTGCTCATGCCTGTCACAGATGGGTGATAATACTCTTGTTTTACAGATGCTAGAGAAAATTGTACTCGATCAGATGGTGAGTTGACTAGATAACTTCATCTTATTGTGTTTTTCTAGTTTTCTTTACATCAATATCTTCTTAACTTCTTATTATTTTATAATTTCATCTTCTTAACTTTGTCAACTTACTGTGTGTTCCTGTCTTTTCTTTCTGAATGTTACGGTTTACCTCTTTTTCCTGATTCTGATTTTTGTACATATTTCAGTCTCAAAATCCCCCTCTAGACAACGTTTGTGCTATGCTTAGGACGCTTATTACACTGGACTCTAAAACAACGATAATTTCCCAAGGAGCTTTTATAAGCCTAGGCAAAATCCTTCCACGGTATCTGATTGACGTTGTACAGGTAACTTTCATTTCTTGTTTGGAGAGCATCTGCCTTAACCCCCCAAACACCATTTTTTACTTTCTTGTGTCTTCTAACTTAGTTTGGAATATGTTCCACTGAGAGGATTCCAGTGTTTTTCGTTTCTGAAATTCAATATTTATTGAATCTGTTATTCTCTGCTGCTCATATGTAAATTTGTCTTTCCCATGAAAATAAGTTTTTTTCACGGGATGCTCAGATTTGATATCGGTTATTGATGTAGGGCAAGATAGGGGTCAATTAAAGTGGAGAAAATCAAATAAACGAGAGTGCTACAAAATAAGAAAGAATAATGCTCATGCATTCAAGAATAATATCTGGAAGTAGGAAAAAGTAACGAGTTAGTGTTGCATATTTGTTAGTGGCTTGATTACATTTCATAGAAAAGAGGCTTGAGTTTTAAGATTTTTCGTTAAGTTTTAGTTTTGGATAACTTTATTCCTTGTCTCACAAGGATTTGGTTTTTTTTTTTTTCTTTTCACTAGTTAATCAGGATTTCTTTATGTTTCCTTTATTAATTAGATTTTTAGTATTAATGAAGATGCAAGGCAGCATTAGTATCATGCAAATAGTTGTCCAGGGTGGGATAATTGGGTTAGGATTAGGCTGGCCTCAGTACGCTGTCTGCAAATGTAACCAAAATGAGGATAATAAATTAGGGTTAGGTTGGCCTTGGTACGTTTAATATCTTTCTAACAAAGAGAGAGAGTAATTCATGCACACATAATAATTGACTTATTATCCTTGGCAAAGAGAAAAGACATCCACAAAGACATTTTGCTTTACAGGCTCATCTTAAATTGTTGTGTTTTCCAATAGGAACCTCTATGAAGTATAAATGTATCTTTGTGTGGTAAGTTGCTAGTTACCGTGTCATACTTCCATAGTTGCACGTTGTAACACAAGAATCAATGGATTGGAATCTTTAAATATCATGTCCTCTAATAAAAAGCCAACAAAATATAATTTTGTTTGCAATCTCATGCTACTGCTGGTCTGGAGGATGGGGTTTTGGAAGGGATGTCTATATATGTCTTTTTAATAATTATCAATATAGGGAACATTTCACAGATATCTTGCACTAATACTTTCTATACGTTTGTAGACATGTAGTATTGTTTTACATTTTGTGCCCCCTCTTCGTGAACTTTTAAATTGTTGCATAACGCTCTAGTGCATACTATTCTATTTCAAACAATGAAGGTCCTTAGGCCTTGTTTCAGTTTTACCGTTTCTCAAGTTTCTGCCTTCTGATGCAGTGCATTGTTGAAGATGACAAGAAGACCACCGTTTCCATTTCTTCAACTTCATGTCGTTATTATCTCATCCCTTGCTTTGTCTTGTTTGATAAAAGTCACGAACTTCTGAATCTTGTATTGAATACGTTGGGGTCATGGATAACCGAAAGTAGTTTGCCGCATGTAACTGGTGATCATACCCACTACGCAACTGACATTTCAAGTATGGTAGATGCAGTCGTTTTCCTGCTGCAATTGATGCATATGGATGACAAAATCTGTCAAATCATATCTTCGTTCAAGGCGGAGATTGACTATATCATGGAAGGCATCAGGTTATTACAGGTATTTTCATTCGTCCCAGGTGTAATTCTTTCGTTGGTTTGATTTGGTTTTTTTCCACGCATTCAACTCTTACATGTGCGCTTTGTGTTGAGATCTTTTATTTTTTCTTTTTTCCGGAAAAAAAAAAACGGCGATCTTTAATTTTGTTCCACTTTATTTATGCAGTCATCAGAGGAAATCCGCATGACGATTGAAGAAAAGCACAAGGTGCAATGTGCACTTGGTAGACTACAGACTGTAATAATAACACTGCATAGTGAGATGCAGTCCGTCTAGAAGAACATTGTTAACCTGAGTTAACTTGCGTTGTGAGTCTTCTTCTTCATAACCATCTTTAGGATTCATTTATGTGTAGGGCCCTAATAATCCGCTTCGCTTTTAAACCACTCACCCCCCCCTCCCCCCCTCTTCTTCCTCCTCCTCCTCCTCCTCTCTCTCTCACTCTCTCTCTCAAATAAATAAATAAAGAGATGAAAGTGTGTAGGACTATTCAGAAGTTGATATCTCATGTGTACAAAATCCAGTGGGAGGAGGGAGATGAAGGTATATGGCTCTGGAATGTGCTTTAGCCCTTGTAGCTTTAAAATCACACTTGGATGACATTTGGGATAACGATTAGTGAATGACCAATTTTAGATAACCAGTTTAACTACTTGTTTTCCGGACAGCTATAAGCATCCGCTGCATCTGACTCCGTTTGTTGCAGGAATACGCAACTATGGTGGAAGTACAAGGAGTTAAAAGAGAACAGACGGTGCAGATCCAGTAGCTGGAGTACGGCTTCCAGATTGATGTTGGTCGTCAATCCTTGACTTGGTTCAGCTTAGGTACTCGAAGGCCGGTACTGAGTGCACTTCTCCCATGGCCGTTGTGTCTACCTCATGGTTTTCAACGAGTGTAACTAATCAAAAGCAAAAGAACTAAAGAGTCTCAAACAACTTTCTTACGCCTTACGGGTTTAATTGCTTGTTATTATGTCAGATTTTATGATTTGTGTTTCAAGGTGGAACCAAGGGAAGCTTGCAAACTTTAGCTAGGATTACAAAGATGCTGAGACCCTAAACTGGCTTGTTAAATGTTTAACACTTTAAAACTCTTTAGTTTTCATTACCTCCGAAATTTGTGTTTGTATGCAATGTAACTCATTATTTATCTAATTAATTAAGTGATTGACAACAATATTTACATGTATTTAATAGAATCGTCATCTGACAGTCATATGTAATATATGTGAATATACGTAAATTGGGAGATCATATCTGACTGTTGAGATGATGATCATATTAGATACATATAAAAAAAGTAACAAAACAAAAAGTGATCAAATTCAATGAAACATAGCTAGGGTTAGTTCAAAAGGAACAGAAGGCCCAAAGAAATAAATTAGGCGGGAAAATTGACTCAATCCCACAATTTCCCCAATTTCTTGGCGCCAAAATCAAAGTAAATGATGAGGTAAGCGCAATGAAATCAGATCCAATTCAAATCAAATCCGACGAATTCATGCAATGCAATCAAAGATCAGTGCCTTCTTCAAACCCTCCTCTTCTTCTTCCTCTTGCCCCAACCCAGCAGCCGCACCTCCTCTTCTTTCCAACGAAAACGACGACGAATTGAGCGTCTGGGAGAATACGCAGCACCACTACTGTAACACCTACAAGCGAAGAGCTCCAAACCCGCAAAGGTATTTGTTTTTTGTTCTGGGCTTTCTGCTGTTTGGATGCCGAGAAAAAACGTTTCAATTTTTATTTTTATATTAAAAGTTGTTTCTGGGTAGCTTCTGTTAAGACAATTAGGAACTGGGGTCAGCCTGGATTTAAAATTCTGGGCTTTTCCTTGCAGAAAATCTGAGATTTAGTTTATTTATGAATATATTGATTTACTGACTGTTAAAATATATTTATTTGCTTTTGTTTCCCTTCGAATCTTTTCTTTGTGTACTAAAGTAGTGGAAGGGACAAAAATCCAGTGAACCAATTGCCGGAGAAACCCTTTTCTGATGGTAATTCCGGGAAGCCGGAATCGACCACATTGGGAAGAATAGTGACCAAGAACAAGAAGAGAAGCTATGCTCAGTTCTATCTGGACTTTGGACAGTCTGATTTCAATCTGCACACGTGCTCCACGTGCGGGGTCAAGTATACCGCCGGAGAAGAAGACGATGAGAAGGCTCACAGGGCATTTCACAAGGACTATACCAATGGAATTCCATTCAAGGTGCAAATTCGTTATAGGTTTTGTGTCTCCTTTGTTACGTTCATGGATAAAACAATGAGATTGTTAGAAATGGGTGCTTGTTTACTCAAATTGCTGACCAAATTTTGCAGGGATGGTGCAATGAGAGGGTTGTTCATTTGCCTTCTGTGGAAGGAGGTCGGATTGTTTTGGTGTTGGATTCTGATCCTCCGGCGCAGAGAAACAAGGTTTGAACACAAAATCTGTTTTCATGAATTTGATACTTTATCAGAGGATTGAATTGGATTGGATAGGATAATTCATAGAATTCAAGGTATGATAAAGGTAGAGGTGAATGATTAGAGTGAAGGAAACTTACCGCATCTGGCTTCTACCTCAAGTTAAACACAGTTTTCATTACTTGCTTCAACCATACCTTGAAGATAATGGGTTATATAATCAAATCCAACCCTAGACACCAAACGAGCCCTATTTATGCGGTATTGTTTCAAGTTAACTCGAAGATGCGCTTAATGGGACTACTATGTTGTATGACAGGTTGGGGAAGTTGTGAAGAGAATGGAGAGTGAGCTTGGTAATGGATGGATTTTGCACAATTTGTGTAAGGTGAGTGACAATTAACTTGGTCATTTAGAAAATACCACCAGAACTTTATTTGCATCAAATGTCTTTTATTGAATTACCATTAGCTTCCGGATTTGTGCATTCTTTGGAGACTTTCATAGGCCTTTATGAATACTTCGGCGCCATGTAACTCCAATCTTTTGACAGTTTCAGGAGTACAATAATGCATTTTATCAGTTTTTTTATGTGGATGGTTTCCAGTATCTGATTATTGTTTTTGTAGGTATATCTGTTCATTTTGTCCCAAAGGGTTGCTGGCTGTCTAGTTGTGGAACCAATAAAAGAAGCATACAAAGTTCCTTCATTTGCAGCTGATGGTACTACTACACATAAAGCAAAATCATCTACTCTCCAATTTGGGGATATCAGGTTTCAGAGGGAAGTCATGAGGAAAGCCCCTTCTGTTCCCGAAGCGTTGAATGAGAATCTCAACGGTGCTATCTTCTGCGAAAGGGAAGCAGTGGCTGCTGTTTGCGGCATTAGAGCCATTTGGGTCACTCCATCTAACAGAAGAAAACACATAGCCACCCAGTTATTAGATGCCCTGAGGTATGTTCATGTTCAAGTGCTTGCTATCCTCTCTATGGATTTTCATTTCGAGTGGATTTTATTATATTTTCATCACGTTGCAATCAAATTGTACGATATTGTAACTCTGCGATTTGGATCATGAACTGCTAACCAAATTACATCAGCTAAATATAAGTAGATTTTAGTATAATAAATGGTCCAAGAATCAGAAAGAAACGCAGGTTTTTTTCTTATTCATACCGATCATACATCCTTCGGAACTAGGAAATGCTTTTGAACCTATGATCATCTGGAAATCACTTTCTGTTCTATTATCCCAGAAGACTGAATCGCTTGCTTCTTTTCGATGTCTGCTCCGATGAGCATTTGGCTGTTTACTTATTATTTCCCCATCACAGGAAAAGTTTCTGCATGGGATTTGTCCTCGAACGCTCTCAACTGGCATTCTCTCAACCAACATCAGCTGGAAAGGCATTGGCATCCAATTATATTGGTGGTGGTGGATATTTTCTGGTTTACAAAACCAACCATATTGTCCCATAAAACTCAGATATTTGTGTCCATCTGTGCCTTGAGTTTAATTCCTTTAGAAACAATTTTGACATGTTTGCTAAATTCTAAAAGCTAGAAATTCAGTTCTTCAATCTGATTTTTTAAAGTGATTCTCATGCACTTGTCTCCAGTTAGGCTCTCCTTTTGATCTCCGTCTCGTCTCCATGTATGTAGTTTACAGTATTGTCTATTTACTAGACGATATTGTAAATCACGTACTCTTGGTTACGAGGAAGGGATTCGAACTCCAGTGTAAAGTGAGTTTGTGTCTTAATTATAAAAATCATGTATATCAGTAATTCAGTAAAATATATATATATATATATATATATATTTGAAATTTGGTGTAGTATATGAGATCTTATTCTCCCTCATTGAACAGTTCAAAACACAAAGAATAGATGTTTAATAATGTTAAATAACATGTTTTAGTAATTAAATAAAACCCTGCAGAGTAATTAATTATATTTGAGGAATTTGTTTAATAATGTATGTTTTAGAGACCCCATGCCTGGAGGCCTCAAACCTTCAGCCTTTTATATTATCAAATACAGCCAGAAATATATAGAAACCCAAAAATCAACTAATTGGACCTTTTCAATTATCTATTAGGGGGAGCAGCCTCCATGGATGACGTCTACAGAAAGACATGTTAAAACTTCAAACAACTTCGTTGCCAAAATGTGCGTGTTTGTTTCTCTGCACTTTAAGTTCAAAACTCTTTATTGTATATTTTCATTGATACAATGTTATGGATAGGAAGGTAATGTTATGGATAGGAAGGTAGAATATAGTTATAGGTTGAACGCTTTAAACCTTCGTAACTACGGAAGGGGAACCTTTTCGGATCCCTTCCACCTGAGCCAACTGAGCACAAAATTCGGACCTTGAAATTTGATCCAACAGCTAAAGTTATTATAACTTTAATGTGATCCCCCTGTTTTTAGCCCTTTGATTAAATTTCAAGGATCCGGATTTTTTGCTCAGTTGGCTCAGGTGGAAGGGATCCGGAGATGATCCCTTTCCCATAACTACAGCGCCCTCCTGAACCTTTCTGTATATTACAATAATTTAAAATAAAATATTATCTAGAAAAAAAGTACCTGAATGACTTTTTTGCACTAGGAGGGCAAATAAGAGCCAGGAGGATCCTTGCTGGATCCTCTTTGTCTGGATTCTGGATCATCTCCAATCATATCCGTTCATCGTATATTGTGCGGTCATTAACCATCATAAATTTTTTATTTAAAATTGAATAAAAACGGTACCTGACAAAAATTGATTGCACGATGTACGATGAACTAATGTGATTGCCGGATCTCCGGAATCTCACAAAGAGGATTCGGCGAGGATCCTCTCTCAAATAAGAGTACCCTTCTCTCAAACTCTAGTCTATGAATCAAGAAAATTATGGTCATTTAACTTTTGTTGTTTTACTATCTTCTACATGGTTAAATTAAGATCAGACAATAGAATAACCTTAATTTTTTTAAGACCATGAGGCCTACGAGAATGGGACTAAAAGCAAATAACTTATAATTAACTAAAAATACTTCTAAATCGTAGTCCTAACCGCAGCAGCACCCAAATGTGTTTACTGTCAAACACACTCCCAAGGGTGCAACGGAATTTGTGGCGATTTTATTTCCAATGCATTTATAATTGTTGTAATTTTTTAAAACTGAGAAAACATGTTTGGCTATTTGGTCGAGAGAAGAAGGCTACTCCGATCAGACTGACCAATGCCCAGTAGGATGATGACGTGTATCATGGTTGGCAGCTAAGAAGACAGAGGTTGACGTGACGTGTTGAACTGAGAGAAGAACGCAAAACATTTTATTTTATTTTCTTTACTTTCTTCTCTTTAATCTATTTTTATTTGCTTATTGTCTGTTGGCAAATTTGGGAATCAAGAAAAGAAATCATCTTATTTTTCAAAAATTTATCATGCACCTTTTTCAATTTTTGATTGTCAGGTCGAATAAATTGAAGATTAACGTAAAAAAATTAATAAAGGTGTGTAAGAGGTAAAAATGGATATGTGAATAGCACTATCCTAAAGTAATTATAGTAGATACGAAGTTCTGGAATGATTTCAAGCTCATTTCTCCGCCAGACATTTGTCAAACCTCTCATACCTTTCTAGAGATTATTAGTTGGTTTCCTCCTCCCCCGGGAGTTTGTTAAATTAAACTTTGATGGATCTGTTTTAAATGAAAGTTTCATTATTCATTCTCAAGTAGGTTCTCCTTTAATTGTTGGAGCTAAACCCCTTGGTTCTACAAACGTGTTTTTAATCGAAGCTTCAGCACTCTGTCTAGGATTTTCTCAAGCAATTAGGGTTGGTCACAAGAAAATTGTAAGAAGGGGACTCGAATGTTTTGATTGGTTATGTGAATGGTTCTTGCTCAATTCCTTGGAAATTTTGTTTGCTGCTTGGGTACATCCATAAACTTTTTCATGATTTTGAGGGTATTAGTTTTGTTCATGTTTGTCAGGAGGCCAACTTCGTGAATGATAAATTAACCGCTTTATGACACTTTATTTCGTCAAATTGTATTGGCTTGATTTTATCCCCAGTAGTGTAAGGCTTTCCTTACACTTTGAAAATTGTTGTATTAGTTGCCCAAGGGATTTTTGCGTTTAATTTAATTTCCTACTTTAAAAAACAAACGATTTTATTTAATAAAACTGAAAAAAATCAAGTTTTTGACCTACATCATCCAGAATTTAGACTCCCTTTATTTTTATATTTCTGTTTTCGATTCTAATTTAGAACAGTAATGTTTTTTTTTAAGAAAAAAAAATAAAATCCCCATTTTTCCTAATAACCAGAACATAACAAATATATTGTCTCAACAAAAAAATAATAAATACAACGTAAAAAAACAATGAATTTCCGAGAATGGCCAAACAAACCGGAACGCCGCCGTTTTCGGTTGCTTGGGCCCCAAGCATCCAAATATCACATAAAAGGAATGTGTGATCTGGAAGATACGATCGAGCTACCCGTAACCTGGCTCCTCACGAAAACATCAAAAACATAATTCCCTAAATACCCCTACCGCCTTGCCATATTTACAACGTCAGTCCTAAACCCCCACACCTCTCTATATAAACCCCCTTTCCTCTGTTCATTTCTCCCCCTCCCCCACAAATCCCCTTATTTACGATCGGATTTCAAAACTCCGACGAATTTATCACCGGAAATATGACGTCACCTCACCGGAGACGGGATATAGTAAAGATGATGGAGGCCGAAAGAGGCGTCTCGTTCCCGGTCGTCTTCTCCGACGGTGAGACCGAGACCGATATCGGCGACCTCGTCGTCTACCCGGAGCTTGATTTCTCGCGGTTCCTGTCGGTTCTGAGTCAAAAGATCGGAATCCTGCCGGGGCAGTTCACCGTCTTCCTCTCCTCGCCGGAGACCCGCCAGCGAATCCCCATCACCGGCAAGGTCAACTTCAGCGCGATTTCTCGCGAGAAGAATTGCTTCTTCCTCGTGGAGCTCAAGCGGTCGAGGCGCGAGCGGCGGCGGAAGAATCACAACTACCAGGTCCCCCGCCACCACCCGGACTTCCGAGAAGATGAGTACCGCAACACGGCGTCGCTTGGAGCTCAAAATCCGATCAACAAGAATCTCCATCTCGAGAATGTTATGCTATTAAAGCGCGGCATGGAGATCGAAAACGTCGCCGGATTGGCCATGCCTTTTGCGGGTCGGGTCGAGTACGAGAATCGGGTCAGAGAGCTGCAGATTGAGAAAGAGAGGTACTTGATGAACATGGGCCTGGGAAGGGCCGATGGGCTCGGACTCGGGCTGGGCAGCCGGAGTGGAGCGACAGTATGCGAGGAGTGTTCGAGGGCGAACGAGATGGGGAGAGAAGTCGGGTTCCACTGGTGCGCTTACGACCCTGTGACTGTCGGGTTCAGGTCGCCGGCGGGTCCGATTTCCCGACCCGTTAAAGGGTCCGACTAGAAAGGTCACTTCATTCTGGGTTTTTTTATTGGTTGGTGATAGCGAGATTGATAGTATGCGGTTTGGTATACGATAAGGAAGGTATACCTGACTATGACATAATTTAAGGTGTGAATATTTTGTGGATATGGTCGTATGGGTTACGAAAGTGTTTGAGAACGATGTCGTTTTAGGAAATTGGAGGTGATATTTTGGGGGTGAATGTGCAATTTAGGGTTTTGAAAGGTGTAGTTGAAACTGATATGTAGCTGCCTGTATGGGAAAGATATTTCCTATTTGGTGTTTGGGAAGAGGAATTGGGTTTTTGGGTTTTTTTATAATTCCATGGATTGGATTAGTTTCCCATCCCAATTAGGATTAAGTTATTAGTACTAAAGGAGGGGCTCCTCAGTTTCTAGGGCTTGTATAATTATTGGTTTTTATCATTTGCTTCGTTGTTTTAGATGTGCTTTATTAAAAAACGGATTCTGTGATTCGAGAATAATTGATTATAAAATAAAACGCATTGATTAACTGTATTTTAAAAGCGTTATGAGTATGAAAAATACTCTAAAAGCATTTAGTTAAAAAAAGCATTCAATAAATTTTAATATAAAAATAAAATAAATTCAAAAGTCTAATTAAAAAAATTGTCCCAAAAATAAATAGAAGAAAATTTTGGATCTTCGAGTTAAAATATTGTTACTTGGAGCTTGTTATGAGTTTTTGAAAATTATGATGTAAAGTGTGAGTGGTAAAGTTTCCATTTTGGTAAGTTGGTTTTTTCTTTTAGAAGCTAAAACCATCTATCAACACAATTAATGAATATTGTTCATGTATTGTACGAATTTCAAATTCTTTTATAATTGAATATTGTAATTTGAACTAAAAAAACTATCAATTAACGCAATTAAAACTAATTATGAGCAGTTGCAGGGAGAGTTATGCTCCAAATATGTGTGTCATCAACAAAGTGTTATTATCAAATCTCAATTTATTTATTTTATTCTCTCTCATTCATTAAATTTACCTCGACAAATATACATAAACATTCCAGTCTTAAAATTCAACATTTCGGACATTCATAATTGAATTGAACGCTCGACTCTTGCATTTGACAACGAACGCAGTACAGGTCCTAAGACACTAAGGCGATCGTGAGGACTTTGATACCCAAAATTCATCTTAATACCCAAAAGTTCACCAAAACTCGTTGCAAATTCTTCGTAACATGAACTTCCATCGCATAACCTTGAATTCTCAATTAACATGAGAAAAGTAAAAATTCATTCTCGGCTTTCAAACAAAGACATGTTACTTCAAAATTTCATTATAATTGAATGATGTCAAAACTTGAAACTGATATAGAATTGGTCACCTTGAGCAAAGGGACCATCAAAATAACGGATAAGAATTTGGTACATCAAACTGTACTGAATTATACATTTAATTTGAGAAGTATAACTAAGCAGATGTGAATCGCACACAAAAAATTAGGCATGATTAATACATAACTGCACCAAACAACCAAGTCCGCATAATTAATCATACGCAATCTTTTATATGAGCTGCCAAACAAGTTCTTAAAGCCAAGACCTGCATAGGTGCACCTTGGCGAGCGGCCATGGACCCCGGACCCATCTAGCTTGTTATCCCTCGAACCTAGCCTTCTGACGAGGGAGTACCCGCTCCTTAACAATGGGCCCAAACGAGTGAGTTATGAGCCCGACCAATTAACCCAATAGAGGTGCATGTTTGCTTATTTGTATACACCCACTCCGTAGCCCATCATTTGTGTGCAAAAAGGACGAGTCTCATCAAAGTGGTGGCCGATTAAATCCGTTATGTTGATTTAGAGAGATTTTTTAGTGTGACGGGAACTGAGACGGTACACCACATGTCATTATACAAATGGTGGGATATGTGTGTTAAAACGTTAATAACTTAAAAAAATACAATTTCCCACCACTTGTATAAAAACACGTGTATCATTCGTGTTCCAGTCACAAGGTAAAAATTTTCGTTGATTTGGTGCCTGCAAAACGTATCAGACTTTCCCGCGTTACCTCTCCCACACCACCCACGTACATCTTTCATCACCCTGATCCTCATTTAATCGCCAAGTGTCCATAAGACAGATGTTGGATTTCTGCAATTGCAAATCCATCAGCAACTTCTACTTTTACCTAATCATAAATGGACAAGTGTCCAATCTGTGTATACAATTTTAACTATTTGGACAACTGTCCATTTGTATTTGAATAGAAGCAGGAGTTGCGGTAGCCAAGTAGTGTTACATAGAATAGAAGGAGGTTTTGAGTTAAGGAGTAGTGGAAGCGCGAACGAGCCAACCTGATATGGCTCGAATCCTCAAAATGTGATGCTGACGTTCAGAGAGTGGTCACAGGGGCCTAAAACCTAAAATAGAGGAGAATAACTTAAATACAAGTTATTGCAACCGTAGCATTTCGGTCCAATAATGTATTAACACGTAAAAAAATACTACAGAATATGACTGATTGGGATGTGATGGTAGTGGTGAATAGTGATGGTAAATCCGTCCCATGCCATTGATTCTCAAAGTGATAGAACTAGGACTTGTTTGGTACCACTTTAATTTCCTATATAAGGTTTTAAATTAATTTTGTAAGGAAATTTTGGAAACTCACGTGTTTTCATGATATTGTAAATAAATTATGGGCTGGGTTGTTTTCAAAATTTTATTAGTTCCATTGAAGCCTTGCTAGTTGGAATTGAAAATTGCTCAGTGCCTCATCAATTAGTTTCCAAAAACTCGTTTTTCTTGGGAACCAAACAGGCCGTAACACACAGACCCATTTTCTTTCTTATTTAGAGAGAGAGAGAGAGAGAGAGAGAGTTGTAACGTCATTTTAAAATTAACTTTTGTCCATATCACAGTGCCGCTTTTAGACCTTTAAAATCCCTCTTCTTTATTTTTCTATGTTTTTTTCTCTCTGCCTTTGTTGGGTTTTTTCTTCAGTGTTTGCATATTCGCAAGGAGAAATTTTCATTTTTTGTTTGTTGGGTGTGTGAAATTTGCTGGGTTTATGCTAAAAATGGCTGGGTGTCCACCAAATCCCGACGACGGTGAACTATGGCTTCCATCTGATATTTTTTTTCAACGAAGCAGCTTCTTCAACCTCCATACTTAGCCGTCACCATTTCTCTAATACCACGGACGACCTCGCTCGGCAGTTGGCTTCTCTCTCTCTCCTCAAACAATACCAAAGTCCAAGCCTTTCAAATCTTCAGGTCTCTCTCTCCTGACTCACACACACAGCTTGATTTCCATTGCACCCTTTGCTTTGCATGAATGTCTAACATGGGGTGTTTTGAATTTTAATAGAGTTTGCACCGGGTCAGACCGGCGGTCCGGTCCACCCGACGACAACCATGGTTTTGTACAAAAAGGTCCTATTTTTCATGGGTACGGGACTCAACACCTCAATTACCACTCTTAGTTCATGAACCCGGCTCAACTTCTGGTAAATACAGGACCAGAAAACTGAATCGGATTTTTTTGCCCTTAGTCTGTATTCAAATGTTTTGCTTACTTTAATAAATGAAAGTATTGTTATTTAGTACTACAATTTAGAGTGATCTATAAGTTTGAACATCGAAATTGTGAGTTTGCAACTAAATTTATTTCCACATTAATGTAAATATACTTGTAATATTTGGGCAGGTTGGTAGCTTTTTGGAAACCAGAAATGGGATTCCGAGGAGACAACAAAACCGTGTTTTGCCATTCTAGGGTAGAGGGAATGGATCAATGGGTGGTTTTGGGAGGGTTTGTGGAAGCACAGCCGTGTGTCATCCCAGGGTTTTGCATTCCACAACCACAACCACCACCACCGCCACAACCAGTAATCCGGAGGTCGTAAGGAAGCAGGGTTAGTTATTAATTCCTTCTGAGTCTTTTTATGTCCTAGGCAAAGTATTGTGACAACCCGTTCCAAAGTTTACGTTTTTATTTTATTTAAAAAGCGTGAATTTACGAAATTGCCCTAGAGGCAAGGACTTTGACTTCTGTTGACCATCGTCTAGAGAGACGTATGACTTATTCTTTTAACATATTCTCGTAATACTCGTGGATATGAACGCATAGACGAAAGCCGTTTGCGAGTCCGGATTATAACAGTATAGTTACGGACGTTCGAAATTGGTTATTCAAGGTTTAGCGTTTATTTAAATTAAATTCCCCTCTTGTGGGGAAAAGCCCAATCAGAATTGGAAGAAAGAAAAGAAAAAAAAAAAAAAAGGGGAAGTGGGTTTTCATCCACCCGCACCCACCGCGGGTGCCCATTTTCCAAGGCCGATTCTGGCCAACTCCGGTGGAGTTTTTCGATGCCACCACCACCATCTTGAAGCTCTCATTCCCCTCTACAAAACCCACCTTGATTAACCATGGGATGTGGAGGTTTGAGACCACGAAAGTTGACGAAAATCAATGGTGCTCCGGCCACCCTTCTCGATTTTTCGGCAAATCGGCAAAGCAATGGCCGATGCCACCACTTGGGCTTTGTAGCCCATCATCCCAGGAGCAAAACCCAACCAACCTTGACCCCGTTGGACCACCGTAGACGACGAATCGATGTCGGGAAGTTTTAGGCACCCGCCGGCTTCGTGGGAAAAATTGACCATCTTCCGTCCACTTTTGGACTTCGTGGCAGGTATGAAAGTTGCTCCACTCACTGAGATCTTCATTTCTGTGAAGTTTGAGAATTTTTGGAAATAGTTGAATTTTCCAGCGAGTCGGGGCGGCGCGTGCGGCGGCGCGTGGCCAGTGGGCCGCCAATGCTATTTTTAGGCTATGTCAAATGTCTTGAATTCAGTTTTTTCATTTGAATGATGTAGGTTGATAGTTGGAACCTAAATTCGTTACGATACGTTACTTGATAAAATGTGAATCGATGATCCGACCGTTGGATCGTCACCAAAATTGGATACATTATATTACATAATATTTAAATATTATAGGAATTTACGGATCGGGAATCCGACTTACGGATCGGGAATCCGACTTACGGATCTTCCTGAATTGGATTTGTAAGTCAGTAAAATAAATGTTCACGGCCACTTGTTTTAGGCAATTGGCGGAGATTTGACCGTTGGATCGTAATGAAATTTTAATATGTTATTCTAGAAACATATTGTGGATCGTTGGGAGTTGCGGATTGGAAATCTGATATGCGGATCTTCCGGGTCAAGTTATACAGGGTTGTAAACCCTACCGTCGATCAAAGATCGACGGTTGACTTGTGGTCAATGGGTATCAAACTATTTTAGAATGTCGTTGAGGTTGTGTTTTATGTGAATTACATATTCTACGGATAAGAGTTCTGAGATGTGATTTGATAATTGGTCACAGGGACCAATCATTCAGGACGCCTCGATGCGTGCGCTAGAGAATCATAGCGTGGACTCCAGGTGAGTGCATCTTTTCCTTTTTATCGTACATATTATTGAGAGTTCTATCGACACTTTTAAATTGATTAGGCATATTACTTTCATACATATTTATTGTGAATGCTTGAAGTACTATATGAACTACGAATGGCTTGATTCCTGTCTAGGGTACGTAGGCAGTCTAACGAGACGTTAGATGCAGCCATAAAATATTTGAGACAAAAGCCTTGCTTGGGAAATTGAGTAATGCAAAGGAAATTTGTAAAGGCAAGTTTTAGTTTTGTGAATTAGTTAGTTAAATTATAGTTAATTAGGTTGTCATGGATAATTATCCCTGAAAATAAGTAGTTTGGGAGTAGGGCGTTACTGATTGTACACTTCACACCATATTGTTTATAATTGAAAATGCTACGACATGGTTGAGTAGTAGATTGCACCATGATATATCCATATGTATATTACTTGCATATAATTATTGGGAATGCTTTCAAGTGTAAAGGTGAACTCAGGACACCCAGGTAAGTTCAGGTGAGTTTATGGTAATAGTTGAATCGATTGCGTTATAGCATGACTACAATTATGAGTTAGGCAACTTCGATACTGTCGTACTGGTTGCCATGAGTTGCACATGTTATATTGAGATGCATTGAGAGCTCATAAACCTGCACCCCGGTGTTAGTGCTCCCGCCCGTGGCCAGGGCACAGTCCTTCACGTGATGTTCACCTCCCGCACCTTACGCTCACCTTGGATTCAAGGTAGGTGCACAGTCCTGTCGTACAGACCATTTTAGGTGGTTCCGACTCGTAGGTGACCTGCGATCATTCGCCCAGTCTTCACGTGATCGTAGCACTTGAGCGTATTTATTTACACCCAGTCCTGTCGTACAGACCACTTTAGGTGGTTCCGACTTGTGTGCAGGTATACTTATTGAGCTATTGGCTAGCCAGGATTGATGAGATATGGATAAGTCGTACAGGTCACTATAGGTGACTCCGACTTATATGCTAGCCGTGATTGATGAGATATGGATAAGTCGTACAGGTTACTATAGGTGACTCCGACTTATATGCTAGCCATGATTGATGAGATATGGATAAGTCGTACAGGTCACTATAGGTGACTCCGACTTATATGCTAGCAAGGATTGATGAGATATGGATAAGTCGTACAGGTCACTATAGGTGACTTCGACTTATATGCTAGCCAGGATTGATGAGATATGGATAAGTCGTACAGGTCACTATAGGTGACTTCGACTTATATGCTAGCCAGGATTGATGAGATATGGATAAGTCGTACAGGTCACTATAGGTGACTCCGACTTATATGCTAGCCAGGATTGATGAGATATGGATAAGTCGTACAGGTCACTATAGGTGACTCCGACTTATATGCTAGCCATGATTGATGAGATATGGATAAGTCGTACAGGTCACTATAGGTGACTCCGACTTATATGCTAGCCAGGATTGATGAGATATGGATAAGTCGTACAGGTCACTATAGGTGACTTCGACTTATATGCTAGCCAGGATTGATGAGATATGGATAAGTCGTACAGGTCACTATAGGTGACTCCGACTTATATGCTAGCCAGGATTGATGAGATATGGATAAGTCGTACAGGTCACTATAGGTGACTCCGACTTATATGCTAGCCATGATTGATGAGATATGGATAAGATGTACAAGTCATTTTAGATGACTCTGACTGATATATCACTTTGTATTGATTTAGTTCATTTGGCCTACTTATTAATGTATGGTGGAGTTGATGGCAAACCGTGGTTTTGGTCATTTATGAGTATGGTTTGGATATATGTATATATGTTGTACTGTCTTATGGAAAACGATACGGGTTTTACATTTAGGGGCATTACTTTTTGAGAGGTAGTAACTTTGGGAAGCTTGGTTTTATTGCTTACTCACACCTTCTGTTTGGTGCCCTCCAGGTTTTAACTGCTGAGTTTGTATCGACAAGAATCTGTGGCGAATCTTAGTATTGATGGATATTTTTGAGGGTATGATTCTTACCCACACTACTGTACCTTACTTATGCTCTGACATCGCGTGTGAAATGGGTTCGCTCCCACTCGTAGCGCACTCTGGTATTTAGACACTTTAGATTCAAATTCATTCACTTTTTATACACTATCACATTTTATGGCTTCGTCACCTTCCAGGTGTCGGCCAGCACAGCTCGATTCAGGGTCCAAGTAGACTTTCTGGGTCGGGGTGTGTCAGTATGGTTTTGTTTTGTTTTATATGTTAGATGAAACGGGGCGTCTAGTGATCAGTGGTATTAAACCAAGTACGCAATGTTATCTTAAAAAATTAAAACACTTTACAATGTCTAATAGGTTTGTGCACAACCGTCTTAGTGTTCCCGTTTCATGTTCTGGCCTCCATTTGTTTCTTGCTTCTTTTCTGTGTTTGAAGACATGATATTTATTTGTGTGTTGATCCATTTGTTTATTTTCTGTTTCGTTTAACTTTTGTTTAACTTCTCGTATCACGTCTAAATATGTTACATCATTGCTGTCTGCAAAATGTTTTGTGTAGATATATGAAATAGTGCGTGCATTTTACACAAATTGTAAGGAGAAGACGTATGCCTTCCTTGATGCTACATGTTTTCAATTAAGTTTTTTAGCAATTTGTTTTAAGTTCAGAAAGATTGACGTTAAATATATTGAATAATTCAAAGAAAATTAAAATAATAAGAAGGAAGGAGAAACATGTTTAAAAAGAGACGGTGTGAAAATCACTTATCATAGAATAACGACTATCAATCGTCCATACATTCATGGTAGTTAATGGTAGCATGCACGTTGTCATGTTTGCAAACGAGAATTTTATCCTTCCAAGAGAAATGCTAAGGGGATTCTCTCAGAAGTCGAAGTCTTCATGAATTCTCTGTCATCTCATGTTTTTAACTTAATGTTTTATATTGTTGACGCAAAAACTGACGTTAAAGAAAGTTCATAAAGTATTCTACTTTTGAGAGGCTCCCTTGGCATTTCTCTTCATCCAAATATCATGATTCAGTTATTGATTATATGTTTTGTTGTAGGTTTAAGAAATAGGGAGGAGATTAAAGCTATCAAAAGCGTTTGTTCCAATGCTGGTTTGCCTCGAGACTGTACTTATTGATCTTTTGTGACCTTTCTCTAACTGTGGTATTTTGTCTTGTTCATCGAAGAAGAATGGAAGTTTAATTATCTTGAATTTTGTGCAGAAGAAATGTAAGAAGAGACCAGTAACTTGTGTGTGTTTATTTTTCCCTTCACTTTGTAAGGGTAGATTTTGCTAAATAAATAAAAACTTAGTTACTTTTCTTTGATTTTGCATCATAAACTTAACACGTATTAATTAATAATAAACCTCGTAGAATATTAATCAATGATAAAGCTCACAAAAATGATACATATAAAACGAGTTTAGAAGATTCAATCTCTCAACACCCAAGCACATGCGTAGGGAGTAGCGCACATAAGATTGTGCACAAAAATTTCTTCTAATCGTGAATGTGTGTTGCGTAATGGGTTAAGAGTAACTCAATAAGAAAGGTTAAGAGTTCAATTTTCCCTAATACAACCCTTTTATTCTTAAAATTGATAAGTGGCATCAATAAACCCAACCCATGTGAGAGGCTAGAAAAAGTAACTTTTGAAAGCTCAATGCCAAGGCTTTGTTAGTCTATTGACTCTATTCGCTCGGTGTTGAAAGTTACTAAATCATATCATCAATGTTATCCGTTCCTAGAGGATTTGTTATCCTAGGCGTGAAACAGGGAGAGCGATAGAAGATGAATTTTTTAAAAAAGAAAAACTAATGAAAAATGTTTGAAAATTTTGAGTTTTAATGATAAGGACAAATTAAATGATAAAGTGAATAGTATCAGGTAGACTTGTAAATGGGTCGGGTTTATTGGGTTTGGGTCGGGTTCAACCCGACTCGTTAAGTTGATGGGTCATCCGAACCCAACCCGTTAAGCTAACGGGTCATCCGTTTCACCCGTTAACACTCGTTAACAATTATTATTATTAATTTTTTTTTGCATATAGTTTATTTTTTGTTGTTAAGACTTGACTGAAATTACTAAAATATCCTCAACTAACGGGTGCTAACGGGTTGATCTAAAGTGACCCATTATTTAATGGGTTATTAACGGGTTCACCCGTTAGCAACCTGACCCGTTAAGCATCCACCCAAATACTAATATTAATGGGTCAGGTCCAAATGCCAGGTCTACTTGCATGCAAGCACCCTCTATACAAATTGATACGGTTATATTTTCGATGCGTTTCGGTCGAATTAATGCTACTTAAGCTTTGATCTGTATTCATTTTTTGGCTCAGAAACGTAGCCTCAGTGAAAGTAGACTTGTAAACGGGTCGGGACCTGACCCGTTAAGTTAACGGGTCATCCGAACCCAACCCGTTAAGCTAACGGGTCACCTGTTTCACCAGTTAACACCCGTTAACAATTATTATTATTATTATTATTATTATTTTTGCATAGAGTTTATTTTTGGGAATTTTAACGAAAAGCACACGGTACTATTGATTTTAACGAAAAACCATATTTTTACACTAAAAAGTCAATTTGGTACTATTCACTTTACTATTTATTTTGTCCTTATCATTAAAACTCAAAGTTTTCAAGCCATTTTCATTAGTTTTCCTTTTATTTTTTGTTGTTAAGACTTGATTGAAATTACTAAAATATCCTCAACTAACAGGTGCTAACAGGTCTAATAGGTTAACCCAAAGTGACCCGTTATTTAACGGGTTGTTAACGGGTTCATCTGTTAACGATCCGACCCGTTAAGCATCCACCCAAATACTAATATTAATGAGTCGGGTTGGGTCGGGTTAATGGGTCAGGTCCAAAATGCCAGGTCTAGTATCAGGATTGACTTTTTAGTGTAAAAATATGAGTTTTCGTTAAAATAAACAGTACCGAAAACTTTTTGTTAAATTTCAATTTTTTTAAATCTTCTTAAAATTTCAGCTACGAGCCGGCTGAAGATGCTCAAAGTATGGGAGTTTTATACAAAAATGTCTCTATACAATTAGTGGTGAAATTATTCAAAATAAACTGTATTAAGTTTTCGTTGTTGGACTTTACGTTCTTCAACAAAAATGCCAAATTTATGTCAGTCACCTCTTCAGCACCATCCAACATCAACATGTGCATCTAAGTTGTGAGAATTCAAATCATTCTCCATTGGAAAGAGAAATACAACTCGACTAATAGCTGGTTGGTACACAAATTTATTAAAAGAAAAAAAAAGTCACCCTATTTGTTTTAATACAACAAATATTTACACCAAGTCGTGAAGAGATTAGGATAAGCCACACAAAGATTTTGTCATATTAATTTGGTACCAACGAGATTCAAACCTATCTTCTCACACCTACAAGCAAAAATGTATACTACTAAACTAGCGGTCAAAGTACGCACAATTTATTAGAAAGGAAAGGGATCCTCTCTGGATCCCTTCTACTAAATTTACCAAATCCATTAATTTGGACCATTGAAATTTGATCCAATGGCTAAAAACAGGAACCCTTTATAGTTATAATAATTTTAACCGTTGGATTAAATTTTAAGAGTCAAAATTAATGAATTTGACGGAAGGGATCCTTTCCTATTAGAAAACCACGGCCGAACGAGATTGGGTCCCACATATATAGAGCCCTCCACTGACACGACGATCCTGTTTCCTGTTTCGTTCTCATATAACGACGTTCGTTCGTTTCCCTCCGCATTTCGACGACGGACGAAAAGAAAATGAACAACTTATTACGCAACGTCTCTCTCATCCGATGTCTCCGTCACAACAAACCCGTGCTCTGAAATTTAATCGCACGTTTCGCATTTTCTCGCTTGCCAAACAGTCACTGACAAAGTGAGGGAATATCCGGCGAGAAAATTTTGAAAGATGGGGGTTCCACAGGCAATGGAGGCCCTGGAGGCGAGAGCTTCGTCTATGAGAGACGCGCTGCACAAGAGCCAGACCATCACCGACAACATGGTCGCCATTCTCGGCTCCTTCGACCACCGCCTTTCCGCCCTCGAAACCGCCATGCGTCCCACTCAGGTCAGTCACCTCGCTTTCTCTCTCTCTGTTTATTTCTCTGCTTGTTTCCCGAGAAACCTGAGGAAAATGTCACCTTCTTCATCGTCGTTCGGAAATGTACTTGTTTACAAACGCTGCGTTCGTTCGTCTGGTGTAATTTATGTCTCTTTTGGTTTGATATATATTTTTTTTCTTCATATAATGTAAGTATACGTAGATGGAGCTGATGAGATGTTAGACTTAATTGACATAAATTCAGGATTTTGATTTGGGTTTCTTTGTGAATTGGTGAAAATTGTGGATGGTAGATTAGGACTCATTCGATTCGGAAGGCGCATGAGAACATTGATAAGACATTGAAGGCTGTAGAGGTTATATTGGGGCAATTCGACCTCACACGAAAGGTTAATTAGCTCTTATTCGATTTGTTGATGCAATGTAATTTGTAATTTGTTCTTGGTTGTTGACGTATATGAAGAATTTGATTGGAAAATGTGGCGGTGTTGGTTTAGGCAGAGGCTAAAATACTGAAAGGGCCTCATGAGGATTTGGAAAGCTATTTGGAAGCAATTGATCAGCTGAGAAGCATCATTCATTTCTTTAGTAGCCACAAAAATGTTAAGAGTAGTGATGGGGTGCTTCATCATGCCAATAACTTGCTTTCGAAAGCCATCTCGAAGCTCGAAGATGAGTTTAGACAGCTGCTCACAAATTACAGGTTCGCTTTAATTACGACTAAACATCTTTGCAAATTTCAGTTACCATTTCCTGCTTTCAACTTACTATCAGTCAACTGTTAAACATGACATGCAAGCATTGAATTTTGTTTACTCTTTCCATTGTATCTAGTTAAGCCTTTTATATTTTTGTTCTTTTGTAATTCTTTTTCCGTCTCGGTTGAGGAAGTCACTCTGTAATTTTTGATCTGGAAGTTTGAATTTTGTACAGAAACATTGTCTCAAATACATGAAAAAATAAAGAGTAATTAAAAAAATGAAGATGGTAGTTAGCAAGTTGAATTCACTATAAAGAATTTGACTTTACCACAGCTTTGTCAAGCCAACAGATGTGATACGATCTAAGATTATGTAAGATTCTTGGTGCCCTATTTTTGTTGATAAATGTTGACGTTTTACTTCTTGTAGATTTCAAGCGTAACAAATTTGTTTTGGTTAAATTCAACTTTTTAGTCCTGGCCTTACACCTCATAATAAACCTTACTGTTTCTTCTTGTTCGTCGTTTCCTGTCTCTCTTGTTTGCCATATTTCCTGTTGTACCATGCCAATCCTATGATACGATATCAAGACTGACAATCAATGAACTCTGAGGTTATATCCCCTCAAGTAAGATTTTTTTCTTTCGTATTTCAGCAAGCCTGTGGAGCCTGATCGTCTATTTGATTGTCTCCCTGACTCTCTACGACCAGATCCATCTGGACAGAAAAATGATGCTGGTGGAAAGGTTTCTGAACACCCAAACAAAGGTTTAAAACCTGTCATTTACACACCACTAACGCTTATTCCCCCAAGGGTTCTGCCATTACTGCATGATTTAGCCCAACAAATGGTTCTAGCTGGCCATCAACAACAGCTATTTAGGACCTACAGGTGAATTCTTTATTTCTTTTGTGTGGTGTAATGTTATTTGTCAGTCATATGTGATAATTTCTGTTCTTAGTTAAAGTAGATCTTTAAATAATAGGTGTATTCATTAGGATAAAGAACATACTCAAAAGTTTTCTTCATAAAGTTCCTCTTGCTCTCACCTTTTCTCCCTTTTCATCTAGAAGAGTTACAAAATAGTTGCCTTGGTTTTCTGACCGCTTGATGCTGACCAAATTCCTGACCAAGATTGAGTTATTTTATATGAATTAAAATGAACAGGTAACAAAATGATGTACTTTTAATTTCCAAATAATGCAGCCTAAATTACAACTAAGCCATGAATTCATTTGCCTGGTCATGCTTTGACCTTGATGAGATGGACATAGTCCATGTATTTCTTAGCAATGTACAGATTATTGGTTTTCAGATATTATGATTTCAATAATTTTTCTTTGAGAAGAAAAGAATACTAGAAAAAGAAGAAAATGGTGGTGGAGATTTTTTTTTTTTTTTTTTTTGCATTTATTCTCTAAATAGGTTTGAGAGATATTTCTGTTTGGTCTTTTTCCTTTCTACATAAGATACCAAAGAGGGAATGAAGGATATGACTATAGATAGGGAAAACTGGAAGGAAAGGATTCCAATAGCCAACCCCACTTGTTTGAACTTAAGGCTTGGTTGAGTAAGTGCATCAATTCAAATCTTTCTGATCTTTGTTTCACATATTATTCATAGACTGACAAAGATGTTCTTATAGGGACACTCGTGCTTCTGTTTTGGAGCATAGCTTGAGGAAACTAGGAGTGGAGAGACTTACTAAAGATGATGTCCAGAAAATGCAGTGGGAGGTTTTAGAGGCTAAGATTGGGAATTGGATACATTACATGCGGATAGCTGTAAGAAATTATGAGTTTTAGCTCAATTAGTTGTAAATGGCTTGTTTGTTGGTAGCTTTTGCTTCCTTATCTACAGTTATTATCCTTATTTATTTCATTACTTCTGTACTGTTTAAAACAGGTGAAGCTGCTGTTTTCTGGGGAAAAGAAAATCTGTGATCAAATATTTGAAGGTGCTGAGACACTTAAGGATCCATGTTTTGCTGAAGTTACTGCAAACAGTGTGGCTATGCTCCTCAGTTTTGGGGAGGCTATTGCCAGAAGCAAGAGGTCACCTGAAAAGTTGTTTGTTCTTTTAGACATGTATGAGATAATGAGAGACCTTGAGTCAGAGGTAATGAAATTTTAGTAATTGCATAAAAATTAGACCATGATTATAAATTTCTGAAATTGTTAGTTGTGTGCTTGATTAGACATTTTGAGAGTTTCTTGCTACATAATGTTTGGGGATTCATGGCAGAAATTTAAATCCTTTTAGATATGGACATATGGCAATTAATTTTTTGAATGGATAACAAACACGTACTCACATACTCAGTCACTAGTTTATGTACGAGATCGTTTTGGTTAAATCACTTAACCAACTTGCATAAGATGTTTCTGAAGTCCATCCATTCTGCTAATTTGGGACAAAACATGCAGTTTCTCACTCTTCACTGTAGTGCTGGCTTCTATGTGAATGTGAAAATGATGAAATGGATGCTATGTTGCTGATATAAATCCTTGTTAAGACCTTAGTATTGGTTTCTTAAATCATGGCAGAGCTTGTGTAAGTTTGAATGAGGCCGGACAACACCTTAGAACTCAACAATAAATAGCCTTTAAATTCACAAATTCATAGGTTTAAGTATATAAGATGATCACTGGAGTAAATTGAAGGCCAAAAGGTTGGAAAGTATTAACATGGGGGTAAGTGTAATAATGTCAAGCTGAGTTCTTCTAGAAATTTATATTGCAAGGAAACTATAACTCTTAAAGAAAGTAGAAGGTCAAAATATCAGTTTAGTTCTCGTCTTTATCTTTATATGGTCAGCAAATGTCGGTTTAATACTTCCAATGAAACGATCGATGGTAAAATATAATTCTTATATTTTACTTTTCAGATTGAGTTACTTTTTGGAAGTAAAGCTTGCATGGAAATGCGGGAATCTGCAGTAAGTTTGACAAAGCGTCTAGCTCAAACAGCCCAGGAAACTTTTGGTGATTTTGAAGAAGCTGTTGAAAAGGATGCCACAAAAACTGCTGTTCTTGATGGAACCGTCCATCCTTTGACAAGCTATGTGATAAACTATGTAAAGTTTCTTTTCGAGTAAGTAGTTATTCCTTTTCTTTCTGATTCTTGCTATTTTGTTCCTTCTCTGAGGAGATTGCAAATATAATAACTTTGAAGCATTCATGATTGCTGATGTCTTTGAGGGTGATCTGATATACCGTATAATTTTTTTTGACCCTATTGCATTTGGTAAATTCTCTGCTTTGTTGAATTGTTAGTTACTTGGATTGTTTATCTCCACGTTGGCAGGTTATGAGGGTGATGTTTAATTTATTAGTAAACTGGAAAAAAACACCCCTACAACTATAAGTTTTATAGAAAAACACTTTTAAGAGCTCAATTGGAGTAAAAAGCCCTTCATCCATCCACTTGTCATGCACTAATTGATTCTTAGTTGTGAAGTTATTTTGGTATTACAAACTAAGTTGGGGTTTCTCTAAAATATTGAGTTTGAAGTGTTTTTTCTCTCTCTAAAGTGTGATGTTATCTAGGGCTTATATGTGTATCAAGATCATTGCAGTAATTTCCATATCAATTAAAATATCCATCAGCTAAGCCATTTGCCTTTTTTTGTATCTTCCTTTTCTCCCAATCCCAAGTTCGGTTCTCTTTCTATTTTTCTGGTACTTTTTTCACAGTAACTGTGCAAACATCACAGCATGACCGTTTAAAATGTTCACAGTTATCAGTCTACACTGAAGCAACTTTTTCAAGAGTTTGATGAAGGTGAGCCAGAGTCTCAGTTATCAAAGGTTACTACAAGGATTATGCAGGCTCTTCAGAACAACCTGGATGGAAAATCTAAGCAGTATAAAGATCCTGCACTCACTCAGTTATTTCTCATGAACAACATTCACTATATAGTGAGATCCGTGCGGAGGTTTGGTCTATAGCTATTCTGCTCTTTGAAAGATACTGATCCTATCTGCATGCTACTACTGTATTAACTGATAAGTAATTATATACAGGTCAGAAGCAAAGGATTTGTTGGGGGATGACTGGGTGCAGATACACCGAAGGATCGTGCAGCAGCATGCAAATCAGTATAAGAGGGTTTCTTGGGCAAAGGTTTTGATTCTTTGCTTGTACTATTCCTCCACCATATTATTTCTGTTTTCTTTTGATGCTGCCTTGTTCCCTGGTTTTGAATTCAATAGCCCGAATTTACCCTTTATTCGAAAATTTCACAGTATATCCATTCATTTTGATATTTTCCTCGGGACACTTGATCATGTGGCCTTGATCCACTCCCCTGGCCTCCTGGTCTCGACTATTTTTTAATCTGTCTATTCTTAATACATTATAGATGATTATGGTATTCATATGTTTCGAATAAACCATTAGAAAGTGTTGAAGTATGGCAACATCTTTATCCGCTATAACAGCAGTAAATGGGCTCAACTATTGTCAAATTTTCAATCTAAAGTTACAATGCTCGAATTATTCTTCCTGTTATTTGAAAATCATTCTCATATGCTCTGGTGTCTTTATTTGATTTTTGTGATGCAGATTCTGCAGTGCCTTACCGTTCAGGGCGGAAATCCATCAGGTGGTGATAGCAGTTCACTTTCAAGAGCAATGGTGAAAGATCGGTTCAAGACCTTCAACATGCAGTTTGAGGAGCTTCATCAAAGGCAATCTCAGTGGACAGTTCCTGACAGTGAATTGCGAGAGTCTTTAAGGCTAGCTGTTGCTGAAATCCTCTTGCCTGCTTACAGATCATTCATCAAACGTTTCGGGTACGTTTTCTCCTATTTTCCAACATTTCCTTTGAAAAAGATCCATAATTTCTGCATTTCTGGCATCAACGTTGACACGCATCGTGTTGCAGGCCTATGGTCGAGAACGGAAAAAACCCGGGGAAGTATATAAAGCTACGTCCGGAGAATATTGAGTCAATGCTGAATGAATTTTTCGAGAGTAAGTCGTGGGGAGAACAGAAGCGATAGGTAGTTGACATGCCTGTTTTGAGAAGCAGGGACTTAGCTTCCAATGGTAGTCTTTGTACAATTTAAGATGAGGTTAAATAATAAGCGATGTTATATGCCCCATGTAAAGCTTTCAAATTCAAGTTCTTTTACGTTTTGATTTTCAGCTACCAAATAAGAAATATGCAGGAAATATTCGTTTCTGTGAAAATGTTAAAAGAAAATATAATATGAGATAATTGCTCTTAGCATTTTTGAATAATTATCTCGTACTTTATAAAATGAGAATAGTGTGGTTATTGTTCGAGTATCAAATTTATTTTTACAAGTATTTCTTTTTAATTAATGTATGTACATACGTGTGTATGATGCATGTACACCACATGTGTTGCATGAAGAGGAAATACGCAATATGTACAATTAATGTTTGTAGAGAAAAACCTTCGTTTTATGGAATGGTCAGTATGTACATGATTAACGACTACAATTAAGTCTTTTTCAATACACAAACAGATATTAAAATGAATATTTAAAAACGGCTGGAACTCAATCGAAGTTCGCGTTCTAGGCCCTTACGCCCAATGTAAGCCATTTCCTCTAGTTCAATCCCTTTCTAATCAAGTTGTTGATTTGACTGCTGCTAGAGGATAAGTTTTCATCTTGCAACCCGAGCTTTTATTCCTCGGCAACTACTAAATTGCCATCAGAAGCCACGCCATAAAGCACTTTTGAAACCTTGGGCTGCACACTGTTCATTTGCAACAACATGAAAACCCATCAAGATATCAGTTAAAATCCAGTGAGTTGGGCCTTGAACAAGCCGGACACATGTTTTCAGTCCAAACACTTTCTTTTTCTCTATTTCTTTTAGTCCAAGTCCATTAGAAAGGTTCAAGTCAGTCCGATCAAAAGTCCCATGAAATTGAGTAGGAATTGCATGTTTACATGCCTAAAGAAATATTTTAGAAGCCTGTACACCAAGTGTTAGAGAATCCTAGTCCACAAAAAAAGGTGTAGGCCATGCATTCGCGTTTCCCAATGCCCTCTGTCGCATTATAAATAAACTCTTCAAGTAGAGCTACGACACACGACTTCAACCCTGTCACAATTCTAGTGTGACATGTACCAAAACTGTCTCTCACTCAGGACATGGCATCCCCTCCTACTTCTTTGGTGTTCACAGTGCGGAGGCGCCAACCGGAACTGGTAGCGCCGGCAAAGGCCACGCCCTATGAGTTTCGACAACTTTCTGATATCGATGACCAAGAAGGTCTTCGGTTTCAGATCCCTGTGCTACAGTTTTATCGGTACGATCTCTCTATGCAAGGGAGGGACCCCGTACATGTCATTAGAGAGGCAACTGCACAAACTCTAGTGTTTTACTACCCTTTTGCAGGTAGGCTCAAGGAAGGGCCTAACCGGAAGCTTGCAGTAGAATGCACGGCTGAGGGTATCATGTTCATCGAGGCTGACGCTGACATTACCCTAGAGCACTTTGGTGACAACCTTCATCCGCCGTTTCCCTGCTTGGAAGAGCTTCTTTATAATGTTCCTGGTTCCGATGGGGTTCTTAATTGCCCACTCTTACTAATTCAAGTACGTTTACGTATATACTTTATAAAAAGTTAAGGAATCAAAATTTCATCACTATCTTTTTCATCTCATGTGAGTGACACAATTTAGCTTTTTTCTTTTAATATTTTGTAGTAACATAATAGTTTAGAAAAATTTGATATAAGTTCATTTTTTAGTCAATATTAGAATTAGTTCAATTTATTAAAATAAATCCAATTCCTTAAGATTAAGATTATTTTTTTAACGATAATTATTTCTGTAATGATAAAATTTACTATAAAAATTAAATTTCTTCCTAGTTATATCTTTAATTATTTTTTCGTCTTTTTTTTTTTTTTTTTTTTGGTTTTTCCTGTTCTTATTCTTGCTCCAAACCCTGTTCGTGGATTTTAATTTTTAATTTTTATAATCAACCTGTATCACATATTAATATGCATTACTTGTCGGTATATTATGTTTTTGTGCTTTTTAATTAGGTTTTGTTTCTTGCTGATATACATTCATGTATTATTTGAGTTAGGTCATATGTTCTGCAGATGGATTTATGTTAATATATTAATTTTTTTGTTAGAAGTTATTATGTAGATTTATTAAAATTAGAAGATGCATTAAATTTAAATGCCCCTAATAGTTTTCTATGGTTCAAGTTATTTTTCTATGATCCGAATTATTCTGTTTTTAGAGTAATGTGTTATTTGGTTTCCGAACTATCGAGTGGAAATTATGTTCAAATGATTTTCTTGGAAAAATATGTTTGTAAACTCATTAAGAATAGTCATCTTCATCCTTATTATTAAATATAAAATTACTATACCTAATTTTTCATTAATTTAATCCACAAGACTTGCATAAGATATACTTTAAAGGATAGTTTGACAATTTTAATGAGTTTAAATTTTTTTTTTCCCAAAAAAGAAATTTAACACTTAATTTTCACTCTATATTAATTAAGGGACCAAATCAATAATTTACTCTCTTTCCTATTACTTCAGCAAAAAAAAAAAAAAAAACTAATGTTTATATTACCTTAATTTTGACACCTTCAGTTTTTAACTGCAAGTTGGTTAGTTTGTAAATATTTCTTATCCAAAAACAATAAAAGGTACAAATGCATTCATGCAAATTAGATATCGACTTAATTGTCTTCTGGCATAACAAGTTGATTAGGTAGGTTTGACTTTACGTAAATTTATATAATTACGCAAGTTTAACTTTAAAAATGTCCCCAAAAAAAAAAAAAAAAAGTACTTCGAATAATATTTAGGCTTATTTTTAATACATGCATTGGAACTTGATTTTAATTTTATTTTACTCTTTGTAATTCAAAATCGCCACTTTACTTCCTGAAACTCAAAGTTTGCTTCACTTTGCCCCCTTTAATCCTATTTTACCCTCCTGAAACTTGAAAGTCATCTAAAAAAAATTCAAAAGTTGCTCGACATTGCCTTACATCTGTTAATTTCTTCTATGGGTTCGATTTGGGTGCACTAGGCTAATGAATTTTTACTTTAAAACATATCCAAATGAGATATCAAAATCCTAAGTGGAATGCTATTGTGCATATTTGACATCAAAAGTCTTTCCAACCGAAGTCTTATTTGTTGACTAGATTTGAAGGCTTTGTCATTAGGAGTCAAATTTATTTTTAATTAATTATAATAGTGGGTCTTTTATTCTACTAACATTTCAACTAATACAAATTTTGTCTTAACATTTTTTTTTAATAATTACAACCATTTAAAGATCTATTTTAATAAGAAAAATAACATTTGACAATTCAATTAGAGAAGTAGAAAATTTGACATAAAACTTTAGATTGTCACATCAGCCATCAATTATAATTTGATATTCCTTTAAAGATGGGCTTAATATCAGTATTGCTTTTCATTGTAGTGGTAGTGGAATAATATTTAAGCATCCATCTCTCTTTTTTCAACGTTGTCATCTATCATGCATCCATTATTGAAAAATCTTGATGGTTTATTGAGAAAGTTTCAAAGTTGCAATCTATCATTCACGATGAAAATCTATGGAGAAATTTTAAGTGTCAATGTTCATCACATGCATATGATTCTTTCGACAATGGTATAGGTACTAGTTTAATGTAAGCTCCAAAAGAAGGATAGAGATCTTCTCCGGATCTCTTCCTTTAAAACCCAAGGATTAAGTGATCCATGTTGAAATTTGATCCAACGGTTAAAATTATTATAACTTTTAAAGGGCTTCCTATTTTTATCCGTTGGATCAAACTTTAAGGGTCCAGATCACTTGATTCTTAGGCTTGGGTGGAAGAGATCCGGATGAGATCTCTTTCTCCAAAGAAAAAGGATCAGATGATCATTTTCTTGGGAATCCTAGAGATCTTGGGATTGTAACCGTTTATTATACATTGTGCAGACAGAAATTATTTTAAAATTAAATATAAATAGTACCTAACGAAAACTGATCACACAATTTACAATTAACGATCACGATTACAAATTTTTAAAATCCTTAAAAAAAGAATCCAACGAGCCTTTTGCTTTCCCAAAAGAGTATTTTGACTTTCTAAACAAACAAGTACTTAGAATAATATTATTTAAGTTATCATCGATGAGAATTTGAATACATACAAGTGACATTAATGTTGATCACATGTTCATATTTATATCAGCTATCAAGTGACATTATCGACTTTTTTTCATGGGACCTGGCTTGTCTGCTCTCTCAGTTCTTATATACTCCAATCGGTTTTATGATTTTGGTTAAATTATATCAATATTTTATATTATTATTATTTTTTATCTTATTATCTGTATAAAAAAATCAATATAGAATGTTGACATGGCTTAACAGTGATCCCACAAAATAGAAAGGGATGAGAATGTATAGGAACTAGTAGGGCAGAGAAGTCTCCCATCCCCTCCTATTTGTGTGGTTACGGTTAAGCCACGTCAATATTTTATATCACTATTATTTTTTATCTTATTATTTCTATAAAAAAATTAATATAAAATATTAACGTAACTTAACCGTGATAATACAAAATAGAAAGGGATGAGAGTGTAAACTGGGAGGGCCGGGTCCTTTTCATGATAGTACATGAGGCTTGGCAACTCGGGACAATTATTGTGCTGTTTGTGCAATAATTTGTTTGCAATGTATCCTTCAACTAAACATATTCATCGTAATTCATAAACAGGTGACGCGCCTCCAGTGCGGTGGTTTCGTCTTCGCCCTCCGTCTTAACCACACCATGAGCGACGCGGCGGGGCTCGTCCAATTCATGACTGCCGTAGCAGAGATAGCTCGCGGCGCAACTTTCCCTACCGTCCAGCCCGTGTGGCAGCGGGAGCTGCTCAATGCGCGTGACCCACCCCGCGTGACATGCACGCACCGCGAGTACGAAGAAGTGGAAGACACCAATGGCACCATAATCCCACTTGATGACATGGTCCACCGGTCCTTTTTCTTCCGCCCCACCGAGGTGTCCGCCATCCGAAGATTTGTCCCGCAGTACCTCAGCAAGTGCTCCACGTTCGAGGTCCTCACGGCCTGCCTCTGGCGCTGCCGTACCATCGCGCTCCAGAGAGACCCAAATGAGGAGGTGCGCGTGTTGTGCATTGTGAACGCGCGGTCCAAGTTCAACCCTCCGTTGCCGGTGGGTTATTACGGCAACACGTTTGCATTCCCGGTGGGGGTGACGACGGCATGGAGGCTATGCAACAACCCATTGGGGTACGCGTTGGAGCTGGTGAGGAAGGCCAAGGCGGACGTGACGGAGGAATACATGCGGTCGTTGGCTGACCTCATGGTTATTAAGGGTAGGCCCCACTTCACGGTGGTGAATTCTTACCTTATGTCGGATGTGACCCGTGCTGGGTTCGGAGAGGTGGATTTTGGGTGGGGGAAAGCGGCTTATGGTGGGCCAGCGAAGGGCGGGGTCGGGGCAATACCTGGAGTGGCTAGCTTTTACATACCGTTTAGAGACAATATAGGGGAAGATGGGATTATGGTTCCGGTTTGTTTACCGGCAGCGGCGATGGAGAGATTTATCAAGGAACTAGATGCCATGTTGAATGCGGATGAAGAACTGATTAGGGTTCATAGCTCTACTAAATATATTTTGTCTGCCCTATAAAATATGAATGTCATATACATGCATGTATTTCTTTGCTTTTATTTTCCCTAATTAGTTTCTTTTCTACTGTAATATGGACGCCTCCTTAATAATAGGGATGTTTTTGGTATGAATATATTCGAAAGTTCCTTGAATTCCTTCTGTGGGACTTGTAGGTTGAAGAACGTCGTTGGTAACTTTTCGTAGAAAAGAAGTATATAATTATTCTTTTTGTTAACAGATTAAATGTGTAAAAGGGGAGGACGAGACCTTGTCATATCAAGAGCTCCCTCTCCCTCGTTTTAGGGAAAGCTATTCGTGGCGTTACCTTTTGAACTTGTAATTTGTTGCTAATTTCTCTTCTTTGAAATTTTTATAATTAGTCAATTTCTCTCTTATCTTAAGCTTTTATATTTATTTTCCATCTGACATTCAGTTATCTTTATCACGTGTTATCCACGTGTAGAACATATAAAGATAATATTTTTGCTCGGCACACTTAAATAATGGTGATGCTCATTACCCAATTTATCACCGTTGAAAGAGTTTAAATTCGAGATCTGCTTAACGGGTAAACACAAATCTTAAGTTTAAACTCATCTAATAGTAATAAGTAGGTGGTAAGCATTGCACACCACTTGAGGGTGATGAGAAAAAGTACACCCACATACAATAGGTAAAAAAGTTCTATTTGCCCTACACTAGGTCAAATTCTGCTCATGAAAGGTTATCAAAAAGCTGTTAGGAAAGGAGAATCAGATTTGGATTCAACCCCACAAAAGATGTTTCCAATCCATAACCCAAGCCTCATATGTAATCACAAACTCCTTCACCCCTAACATGTAATGAAATGCAATGTGTTCATATTTAGAAGCATCATATACCAATCATATGCCAATAGTTCATTAACCATAAATCATCACAACGATATTGATCAAGGATATCAAATTCAAGACTCGCAGTATTTGTGTAAGTATATCACTCAATCAATAATAGAAACAGAAACATATAAACCTTATCAATACAAGTAAATGATTAGATATAAGTAAATGATTAACTTATAGAGTTCTATTCAAATATTAATCCCTAAATCCCCTACCTCAACTCCAAGCAAGCTAATATTTCTTTCCTTAGTTTTTCTCGTGCTCTTAGGCACCCTCAAGTCTATAGCTGAATGTTGGAGTAAAAAGAAATGACAAATAAAGCAAATTTAGAATACTATAATATAAAATCACTGTTCATTATCCCTACCAAAGAGACTGCAGAAAAACTGATATGTTTTCCAGTTTTGCGGACAGAATATCTATGAACAAATTTTTTGACTAGTCAAAACTCAACGAAAATGTATGAATTTATAATTGGAAATGTTGAAGAATAATCTTTCCAACGATATAAAATTTGTTAAAATTTGAAATATGGAGGGAGAGAAATCACGAGTTGAAATAGCAAGTATTTGCAGAAAAATCTGCACCAGAGTTTTACACAGGTTCAAAGGGACCTTTTTGAACATGGTTTTAAACCATCAAATATAAATGAAAATTTGTGTAAATACTCGATTTAAAGCTTATGCCCCCTCTTCAATCAAGCTTTTTAATGTAAGAAAACAAGGAAGAAAGAAGGGACTACGAAACTGACAGTATTGAAATCTGCACCAAGAAAATTATAAACACTTTGCAACTTAAATTCTTTTGCTTTTTCAGAGCTTGAAAAAGGACGATAGGAACATGAAATAGATACTCAAGGGTTTTTCTTCAGATCAAAATAAAGAATACAAACATGATAAATCAAACTGAAAAGAATAAGACACTCAAAAGGAAAGATCTTACCCTTAAGCCAAACTTAAACCTCTTTCTTTCTACTTCAGAATTCTCACTCAAATTCTCTCCATTTGTAAAATAACTGAACAAAAACTTTCTATGAAAATTCCTACTCAAAGTCCAGCTATTTATTGGGAAATGTATCATTATTGGAACCTGAACCTAGACCTCCACCACCTGCTTTATAGCTGAGATTAGTTAGCTGCCCCATTCAGCATCCAAAAGTTCACACAACTGCCAACTGCAGCCATAGACTCCACAGCCCTAGCTCCTCTGTTGGAATGTAACCCTTCAGCTGGAGATTGACGGCTGAGATCATTTCACAAGTGTTTTTCCATTTAAGTTTAAATGTCAGCCATTGGACCATAGTCCACATGGTTACTCAATATTGTATCTAGTTTTAAGTAATAGAATTAGACATGTGGTATTATCTCATAGGATGATACCAATGAATGGTTGAGATTATGTTGTGTATTGGAGTGTGAAGGATCTCCCTTCCTTCCTTGTGCAACGGTAACAAAATGTATGCGTGTTCAGTGTGTGAAATGAGAGAAGCATAATTCTGTTCATCTTCCTCTTTAGCATTTTTTCCTGTCTTCTTTGCACAAAACCTCCATTGAAACACATATCACCAATCACAAACACTAACATGGTATCAGAGCCAGGTTTCATCGCCTAATTTGGGCGTGAAATCTATGAGTTCGTGAGTTCGATTGAGCTACATACTTGAGCTCAAATCGAATCTGGAAATTTACGAGTTCTTGAATCCAAGTCTAATATGGCTGGATCCGGCAGTGTCGAGCTTAGAGCTCCAGTTTTCAATGGAGAGAATTATGAGTTCTGGAGTATTCGAATGAAAACCATTCTGAAATCTCATGGTTTATGGGAGCTGGTTGAAAATGGGTTTGAATCTTCAGATCCGAAGTCTAAAGAAGCTACGGTTGACTAGACGAAGAAGGAGACGTCAGGTGAAACGTCGTTCAGTGAGATTCTAATGAAGGATGCTCGTGCGCTTGGGATGATTCAAGGTGCAGTCTCGGACCAGATTTTTCCCAGAATCGTGAATGAAGAGACATCCAAAGGAGCTTGGGATGCTCTAAAAGGTGAATTTCGAGGTGATAAACAAGTAAGAAATGTAAAATTACAAGGGTTACGTAGAGATTTTGAATATACTCGTATGAAGGATAGTGAATCATTATCTGTATATCTCTCTCGATTGTTTGATATCATTAATCAAATGAAAAGCTATGGAGAAGAATTATCTAGGGAGAGAATAGTGCAGAAATTATTGATTAGTCTTCCTAAAACATATGATGCTATCTGTTCTGTAATTGAGCACTCTAGAGATCTTGAAACTATTGAGGTTCAAGAGGTTGTGGCTTCTCTAAAAGGATTTGAGCAGAGGCTTGATTTACATGCTGAGTCTTCTACTAAGAAAGCATTTGCAAGCTTAACTGTTGCAACTAAGGGTGCTAGAAGTGGTGGATTTTCTGGGAATCACAGGTCTCAAGTGAATTGGAAATCAAGAGGAAAAGGTTGGGATCATAAGTCAAACTTTGTTCCGAGGCAGAGTAACATTCAAAGAGGTTGGGATCACAAACCCAATTATGCTCAGAGACAGAACAACACTCAAAGAAATTGGGATAATAGGCCTAATTATACTCAGAAACAAAACAATTCTCAAGGTGATTGCAAATGGTGTGATAGGTTACATTATGGGAAGTGTTGGTATGAGGGTAAACCAAAATGCACAGGTTGTGGGAAACCAGGTCATTCTGTAAAGGACTATCATGAGAACAAGGGAATGTAGAAGGCTAATTATGCAAGGCAGATGGGAGAAATAGGATCATTGTTTTATGCTTGCAATGCAGTGACATATGTGAAGGTAAATAATTCATGGTATATAGACAGTGGCTGTAGCAACCGCATGACAGGTGATGAGAGATTGTTGGTTGACAAAGAAATTTGACCTCTAAGGTAAAGATGGGCACTGGAGAAATTGTGCAGGTGGCAGGAAAGGGAACTTTGGTGATTGAGACTAAACTGGGAAGAAAACATATACAAGAAGTGATGCTTGTTCTTGGACTTAAGGAAAATCTTCTCAGTGTAGGACAGATGATGGAACATGGCTATTATATGTTGTTTGGAGGTGATGTAGTGAATGTTTTTGATGGTTGGTCACTTGACAACTTGGTGGTAAGAGTACATATGACTGCAAATAGATGCTTTCCTTTGATAATGATGCCTATAACTCAGTGTGCTCTAAAAGCAAGTGTCTCACACTGCTATCAGATATGGCATAAAAGGCTGGGTCATTTGCATGAAGGAGGTCTGAAATTACTTGAAGAACAGAAGTTGATGCATGGACTGCCTAAGTTAGAAATGTCCACAAATGTGTGTGAAGGGTGTATGCTAGGCAAACAACACAGAGACTCATTTCCTTCTAAATCGGCTTGGAGAGCTAAGGATCCACTGGAGGTAGTTCACACATATATTTGTGGTCCAATGCAAGTTGAATCTCATTCTGGAAACAAGTACTTCTTGCTATTCACAGATGACTGCACAAGGATGTCATGGGTGTATTTTCTGAGAAATAAGTCTGATGCATTTGGATGTTTTAAGAAGTTTAAGGAAATGACTGAGCTACAATGTGGATATAAGGTGAAATGCCTCAGAAGTGATAGAGGAGGAGAATTCCTCTCTGCAGAATTTACTGGATATTGCAGTGATTTAGGAATCCAGAGACAATTAACTATGGCTTACACTCTTCAACAAAATGGAGTGTCAGAGAGGAAGAATAGGACTGTAGTGGAAATGGCAAAGTCAATGTTGCATGAGAAGGGTCTTCTATACATGTTCTGGGCAGAGGCAGTCAATACTGCAGTGTATTTGCTTAACAGGTGTCCATCCAAAGCTTTGAGAAAGACAACACCATTTGAGGCATATAGTGGAAGAAAACCTGGAATAGCTCACATGAAGATATTTGGATCACTGTGCTATGTTCACATACCTTCTAATCTTAGACACAAGTTAGAAGAGAATAGTCACAAATGTATCTTTGTTGGTTATGGTGCAAGTGAGAAAGGCTACAGACTGTTTGATCCAATTTCAAGAAAAATTATCCTCTCAAGAGATGTCATATTTGATGAGAGTGCTTCTTGGAACTGGAGATGTAATGAAGATACTGGAATAACATTTCCAGTCAGTAATGACCATCAGGATGCTAATGAAAACTGTGAGATTGGTGAGAATTCTCACTCTGAGGAATATACTGTTTCTCAAAGTGAGAATATGTTTGATAGATCTCAAGCACATGATGATACACCTAAGAAATGGAGAAGTATAAATGAGATCATGGCTCAATGCAATATGTGTGTTATTGAACCTAAAAATTATGATGATGCAGCTAAGGATGAGTCATAGAGGAGTGCAATGAGAGCTGAATTGGATATGATAGAAAAGAACAACACATGGCAGCTTGTTGAGAGACCATATGACAAGCCTGTTATTGGTGTTAAGTGGGTCTATAAGACCAAACTTAATTTGGATGGTACTGTGCAGAAGAACAAAGCTCGACTGGTGGCTAAATGCTATTCACAAAAGCCTGGAATTGACTATAATGAAACCTTTGCCCCTGTGGCAAGGTTGGACACGATTAGAACTTTAATTGCTCTTATTGCACAGAAGAAATGGAATCTGTATCAATTAGATGTGAAGTCTGCATTCCTCAATGGAGTATTAAAGGAAGAAGTGTATGTCGAGCAACCTCAAGGTTTTGTGAAGGGAAGTGAAGAAACAAAGGTGTACAGACTGAACAAGGCTCTCTATGGTTTGAAACAGGCACCAAGGGCCTGGTATGATGAGATTAATGCATATTTCAGTAGTGCAGGATTTGAGAAAAGTTCAAGTGAGGCAACTTTGTATGTTAAGACAAGGAAGGACTCTGGTATCATTATTGTCTCCCTATATGTAGATGACATTGTTTATACTGGTAGCAGTCCACAGATGCTTGAAGATTTTAGAAATGACATGATGAAACATTATGAGATGACTGATTTGGGTTTATTACATCATTTCCTTGGAATGGGTGTGCTCCAAACTGAGAATAGTATTTTTATACATCAAAAGAAATATGCACAGAAGCTAATTGAGAAGTTTGGCTTAAAAGACTGCAAACCAGTTGCTACTCCACTTACCATGAATGAGAAATTGAAAAAAAATGATGGGAGTGAGGCTGCAGATGTAGGAGAATATAGGCAGCTTGTTGGAAGTTTGCTTTATTTGACTGCAACTAGACCTGATGTGATGTTTGCAGCAAGTCTATTGTCACAATTCATGCACAATCCCACCAAGAAATATATGGGAATAGCCAAAAGGGTACTGAGGTACATCCAGGGAACAGTTGACTTTGGAATCATTTTCGACAGAGGCAAAGCAACTACTCTAATTGGTTACTGTGACAGTGACTGGGCTGGAAGTGAGGATGATATGGGAAACACTTCAGGATATGCATTTACACTAGGGTCTGGTATGTTTTCATGGGCTTTAATCAAACAAAACACTGTGGCATTGTCTACTGCAGAAGCAGAATATGTCAGTGCTGCAGAAGCTACATCACAAGCAAAGTGGTTAAGGTTTGTCCTAGAAGATTTTGCAGAAGAACAAGTGGAGGGGACTCAGATCATGTGTGATAACACATCAGCTATTGCTATGGCAAAAAATCCAGTTTTCCATCAGAAGACAAGACACATCAACAGGAAGTTTCATTTCATCCGAGAAGCAATTCGAGCCAAAGAAATTGAACTAGTGTACTGCAGGACAGAGGAGCAGATTGCAGATATCCTTACTAAGGCTTTGCCTAAAGACCGGTTTGTGTATCTAAGGGAGCTATTTGGAGTTAAATCAGCTAAAGGGTTAGAAAGGAGTGTTGGAATGTAACCCTTCAGCTGGAGATTGACGGCTGAGATCATTTCACAAGTGTTTTTCCATTTAAGTTTAAATGTTAGCCATTGGATCATAGTTCACATGGTTACTCAATATTGTATCTAGTTTTAAGTAATAGAATTAGACATGTGGTATTATCTCATAGGATGATACCAATGAATGGTTGAGATTATGTTGTGTATTGGAGTGTGAAGGATCTCCCTTCCTTCCTTGTGCAACGGTAACAAAATGTATGCGTGTTCAGTGTGTGAAATGAGAGAAGCATAATTCTGTTCATCTTCCTCTTGAGCATTTTTTCCTGTCTTCTTTGCACAGAACCTCCATTGAAACACATATCACCAATCACAAACATTAACATCCTCCCACCTCCTGCTTAAGATTTTCGCCGTTTTCTAAAAACCGTCCGCCTCCTACTTAGATAGTCTTCAATAATCAGTATGCTAGAATGTCACTAAGCATACAATAAAAGGTAATTACAAAATGAATAAGGAAAGGAAATGATAAGAAGAAACAATTTCTTTTTGTTGGTTCGTAGGTTTAGCTAGAAAGTGGCTTCTAGATATCTCTCTTTTGTTTGGGCTGAAAAAAAGAAGAAGAAAACAATAATAATCTAATTTAATAAAATTGGGCTGAAATTACGTTACTGTTTGAGATATATAAAAAATACAAATGTAATGAATTAAAATTCTAGGTCTTCACAGAGATCATGCACACACACCATATCAAAGTGTACGATTTATGTCGTGTTTATCGGTGGGGAGTCTTTGTTGACTTTTGTATTAGGATTCCTAATTGTTATGTAATTCCGCGTATTCTCATGTAATCACTTGTAATTAGTTCTTTTTCCATTTATGTTAGGGTTGTATACCTTAAATACCTCTTATTGAGAAGAATATATCACAATCCAAAGTATTCTCTTTTTGACACCAGAGACAGGTTGGAAAAAAAAGAAGAAAAAACCATAGCTAGATAGCACTGTCGCGGCTCAGCCATGTTTGGTTCTCCTTCCTTGATTAGCGAGTGATTATCATCGTTGTTATCCTTCGATTAGTGAGCGACTGTTGTTGTTGCTACCCTCTTTGAATTTGAAACGAACAGCGAACGATGTCGTCTTTGCTGACCTGAATCTATTGAATCGATTCACTCCGTTATGTGACAAACTAGACCTGCTGCCCTATATCATTGCAGCCCAACCTGAACCACAACCCCACTGCAACTGTTGTCCCATCGTGCCTAGAATCCCCGAACACAGTATGAATTTGTTGTCCCATCATGCCTAGAATCCCCACATCAAACCATCTTGCCTGATTGACTTCTGTCAACCGTAAAGAACCCATCATCACCGCTGCTACAACTCGCTTTGAACACTGTTGCTATTATCCTAGCTGTCTTCTTCGTGTGAAGGCTTGAATCACCCACACCACCGCTGCTGTTTGAAGAAAGGAAAAGAAAAAAAAAAAGAAAAAAAGAAAGGAATCAAAAGTCCACGGGAGAGAAAAGAATTGGCTGATTATTATGCATTTTTTTCCTTCTTCGGCCATCATGATTGCAGCTGAGCTTGGGCGTGGTTTATTTGGGCTTGGGCTTTATTAATTAGCTACCCATGCTGCACCCAGAGCAATGGTAGGCCGAACTTGTGGGACCAATCGTGACCGGTTCAAGTCGCGTGCATTGGTTGTCGAAGCTAAGGTAGATTCTGACCATATAGGTAATGATGGTAAGGCTTTAAAAGTTTCTGCATCTGTTATGAATAGTACATGGACAATTGATTCTGGTGCTACTGAACATATGACTTGTGATTCTAGACAGGTACAAACCTTAAAACCATAAACCAATACTATAGTTAGTGTTGCCAATGGTAATGTTGTCCCCATTATTGGGGAAGGCGATGTCTTCATCTCTAATACCCTGAATCTTGACTTTGTACTTGTTGTTCCTTCCCTTGACTATAATTTATTATCTATTGATCATATAAGTATCACCCTACATTGCCTTGTTATTTTTTGGCATTCCTTTTGTGTTTTTAAGGACATTCGGACTCGCAAGATGATTGGTTATGGTATTAGGAGGGGAAAACTTTATTACTTAGAGCTGACTTCGAACAATTCTCGAAATTTGACAAGTTTGGCCGTGGGGGAAAAAGTATCGTGATAGTCAATACCTTCCAATTGGGTGTAACCTTTAGCAACCAACCGAGCTTTGTAACGCTCAATACTCCCATCGGATTTTCTTTTGATCTTATAAACCACCGACATCCAATTGGTAATTTCCCAGAAGGGAGAGGAGAAAGTGTCCAAGTGTCATTGGCCTGAAGTGTCTAGAGTTCCTCATCCATGACCTTACGCCACTGGGGATGTTTGGCAACTTCTATATAACTGTTAGGCTCCAAAACAGTAGAAAATTATGCAATGAAAGATTAATACTTGGGAGAGAGCCCTTGATAGGACATGTAATTAGAAAGATGATACTTTGTACTAGGACCGGAAGACGAGGAATTGGCGGGGGGGGGGGGGGGCAACGTAATAGTTGGGCAAACATAATCATGGAGCTTGGTTGACTGAACTCAGATGCGACTGGAATGTCGCAAATGGGCAGGGGATGCAGCGGCAGGTTGGGCAGATGCTAGACATGAGTCCAGAGAGACAGCAGGCCCATAAGGAAGGGTTGGGACTTGGTCAAGCCCGTTAGTGGCAGAGATGGGTATATGAGGGACTGGTGCTGGGCCAGGAGAAAGGCTCGGGTCGGCAATTTGGTGGTTTAATTAGGAAGAGATTGGGACTGTAGCAGGTGGAGAGGAGATTGGGCATGGTGGAAGGCCAATATTTGGGTCCGAGGTAACTGCTTGGGATTGGATTTTTGTGGAATGGGAAAATAGTCTTATGAAATGTGACATCTCGACTTGTAAAAATTTGTTTGGAATTAAGATCATATAATTTGTAAGCTTTTTGCCTGAAAGGATACCTGATGAAAACACATTTTTTAGCCCGAGCATCAAACTTATGTTGTGGGTGAAGATTAGTGGCATATGCTAAACACCCAAAAGTGCGTACATGGGTATATGAAGGAGGGTGACCAAATAATTTCTCATAAGGCGTAAGACCCGATAAGAGGGGGGACCCGCAAAAGTAGATGTGAGAATGCATTCATCCCAAAAGTGCAAGGGAATATGTGATTGAAAATGCAAAGCACGTGCGGTTTGAAGAATATGTCTATGCTTTCGCTTCACAACCCCATTTTGTTGAGGGGTGGAAACACAAGAATGGACCTTCTTTCTTTGATTTTCAACAAGCATTTTTGGAAAGTCACAATTCTATTCAGTTCGGTTTTGGAAAACTTGTTGTATGCCATGATCATTAAAGAAAGTATGTATAGAAACAAATTTGCCGCCATTGTTAGTTCTAATGGTTTTAATTTTGTGGTGAAATTGTGTTTCGGCATAGGCAATGAAAGATTTAAGCAAAGATTGAATGTCTAATTTATGACGTATGAGATAAACCCAAGTGCAATGAGTAAAATCATCAACACATCGTGGGGTAATTTGTAAGTGACTTAAGATTTAAGTTTGTTAGAAGCACGTAATATTTTTAATAAAAACTCAATTGCTACTGAAAAAGTATTTGAAATGATTTTCTTCCCAAAGATATTTTCATGTGATTTTCTAATCCAAGATACTTTAAGAACTTGTTGGGAATTGTTACTAGAAGAGTTAACAATTTTTTATGTTGCAGATCCTTCCAGAACACTCAATGACTCACTCCTTTTGGCTCAACTACATTCATAAAGTGCATGCGTAGCTAACTGTTGCTACAATTATGTGTATCGTCTACATAGATTTTTTTTTTTCTCAGTGGAACCTATTTTGCTCTGAATAATCATGAACTGTCAAGTCCTCCTAATGCCTTGAGAATTCCAACATATGAGTTTCACAACGACAGTGGAGACCCCTCAGGACTAGTCTCCTTGGAACTCACCATTCCAACTCCTCTTGTCTACCACCATCACTTACAAATACATTTCTTGTTTGCTTACGCCTCCTAACCTCAGGAGAAGCCATCCACTTATTGGTCCCAATTTAAATGGGTTTGGGTCTTCTTCTGCAGTTACGATAGCATGCATTTCACTGAACCCCCTGTCGAAAGCCCCAACAATGTGTTTTTTCCCTTCAGAGTCTCTTTTTGTGGTATCTACCTCTTGTACATACTTTTATTATCTTACTGTATAAAGCACATTTTCCTTAAAAAGAAGTATATAATCGCACATAGTATAGCGTATGAGCTAATTAATAAAACGAATATAACGCACGAGCTAATTAATAAAACAAGCAGTGTTCTTTTCACTTAAGACTATATTTATATCTCTTTATTTTCAGTTCAAATCTGTGTTGAAAGGTCATAAATTGTTTGGGCATTTTGATGGCACTACTGGGTGTCCGCAAAAGTTTGTAATAAATACTGAGAAAGGAATTACTTCTGAACTTACTGCTGAATATGTTGAATGGGAATCCATAGATATGGCGTTAATGAGTCTTTTACTAGCTACATTGTCTCATGAGGCTATTGAATATGTTCTTGGATGTTTGACTGCTTGTGAAGCCTGGTCGAATCTTGTGGATAGATTTGCTTCAGTGTCTAAAACTAAGGTGAATCATTTAAAAACTGAGTTGCACGCCATTCAAAAAGGAGGTGATCTGATTGATAAATATCTGATTAAAGAGTATAAGAGATCAGTTAACTGTTGTTGGAGCGTTTATTTCTAATAATGATGTGATAATTACTGGTTTAGCTGGTTTGCCAAAGGAGTATGCAACTATTCGAACTATGATACTAGCCAGAGAATCATCCATTTTTGTGAAAGAATTTAGGGCCTTGTTGCTTGGAGCTAAAAAAAGAGATTGAAGGAGATACAAGTGTTGGGTCTCAAAGTCTTTTTGCCTTGTATGTTCAGGGTTCTCAATCAACTCAGGGAAATTCATTTGCTCAGGGAAATTCACTTGTTTCAGGATCTAATCTTGTATGTCATAGTCATTTACCTGCAACCACTGGTGGTGTTATAACTCCAAATCCATACCCATATTCTGCTGAGCCATATGTTTTTCCCCAGCAATATTCACAGCCACATCCACAATCATTTGTCTTGCCACAGCAATCTAATATGCCTTAACTTTCCATGTCTCCACAACTTCTTGGTCCAGTTTATCCTCAAGTTCCCTATGGTTTTGGGTTTATAGGTAATGCATCAAATTTTGGTCCAAGACCTTCTTTTACATAGAAGCCTTTTGATGGTTCAAATTACAAGGGCAATAATAATTACAAGATAAATGGTGGATTTAAGGGCAAGGGTTACAACCCAGGTAACTCTTCTGGTTTTTGTTATGGCAATTCAAGGTTAAATGGTTCACATGTGTGGAATGGAAACACAGAGAGCAGATCAACTACAATGATTGAATGTCAAATCTGCAACAAGAGAGGGCATACTGCAATCAATTGTTTTCACAGAAATGCTACTACACCAAATACTGGGTTTCAAATGGAGTGTCAGATTTGTGGGAGAAGAGGTCATTCAGCGCTTGACATCTATCATTGTGGGAATTATGTTTTTCAAGGCCAACAACCATCTGCCAACTTAACAACTATGGCAGCAAAATAGACAGAACATTATATTCCTTAAGATGCATGGATTGTTGATACTGGTGCATCTCACCGTATCACTGCTGATGTTACAACATTGAATCAAGTTACACCATACCAAGGTTCTAATAAAATCACAGTTGGAAATGGAACAAGTATGAATATTGGTGAAACAACCATTAAAACCAATACTCATGATCTTATTCTTAACAATGTTTTACATGTTCCAAAGATTGCTATAAGTCTGTTATTTGTACAAAAATTGTGTGCTAATAATCACAAATGGTTTTTTGTGATGAAAATGAAATTTTTGTGCAGGACAAGAAGACAAGGGACATCATGTACAGAGGAAAGAGTAAAGCAAGACAATTGTTTCAAATCCCTGTGGTCAAGCATACAAAAGGAGTATAGTCTGTGGTTCAGGAGCCTTCAATTTTTCTTGGACAATTGGTCAAGTCAACTCTATGGCATCAATGGTTTGGTCATCCTACCAATAAGATATTGTCTAGCATGTTGAGACAATCCAGTATATTAATAGATTTAGATAATCAACATAGTATGTGTACACATTGTATTAGAGGAAAAATGTCTAGACTTCTTTTTTCCGCTAGTACTGATAAATACTCTTCACCATTTGAAAATGTGCACTCAGATATATAGGGACCTTATTTGGTAAAGATAGTAGAAGGGCATAGGTAACATTTGTTGATCAATATACAAAGTATGTTTGGATTTTCCCGATGTATAACAAATTAGATGTGTATACGATTTTTGTGAAACTCTATAGCTTTATTTATACACAGTTTTGGGTTGCTCTTAAATATTTACAATCTGATGGATGAGGAGAATACACTAGTCATTCTTTTAAAGCTTTTCTTGCTGAAAAAGGGATTGAACAGATGATTTCCTATCCATACACACCCCAATAGAATGGGGTAGTTGAACGAAAACATAGGCATATAGTAGAAACTACCATTACTATTCTTCTTCAAGCTAGATTGTCTATTGAATTTTGGTATTATGCATGTGCACATGTTGTGTTTTTAATTAACAGAATGCCTTATAGAGTGTTGTCCATGGATTCAGCTTACAAGAGATTATATGGTAAGGATCCAGAGTTGAAAAACTTGAAAGTGTTTGGATCAGCAATGTATCCTTGGTTAAGACCATATTCTGCACATAAGTTATAGTCGAGGTTTGAGCAGTGTGTCTTCTTAGGTTACTCCATGGGATATAAAGGGGTAATTTGCTACAATGTTAAGACTAGGAAATGCATCATTTCAAGACATGTTGTTTTTTATGAAAGTGTGTTTCCTTATACATAATTGCATTCTAGAGTAACAATGAATGAATTCACTCAGGATCAATCTCAGTGTAAAACTGTAGTGGTACCTATTCCAATACAACACAGAGTTACAGATCATAGAAATTTAGTTCATTCAGAGGGTAATATGGAGTCCCTTTCTAGTACTGATATTGTACATGAGTCATCATTGTCTGCAACTTATTATGATACTCATATGTCAAGGTCTTCTTCAAACATGGGCAGTTATTTAGTGCAAGTTAAGACTGAAATGCAGGGATTTAAAACTCAACCATCAACAACAACTCTTTCCTCATCTTAACACACAGGTTCTTTACTTCCTGTCCTTGACTCTGCCCAACTTCAGGTAATTATTCCTTTGTCTCCACAACATATACAGTTTGCATCACAAACACATGGCAATATTATTCAAACTAGACTCAAGACTGGTGCTATTCAAAGGAAAGACTACAAATCATTTCTAGCTGAATTACTTGAATTATCATCTCTTTAGTTTTTAGATGTTGCTCATGAGGATAACAATGATCATATATCATGTGGATTTTCTTTTTTGGCTGACATCCATGAAATAGATGAACGAAAGAACTTTAGAGCTGCATCATCTGTTGTGCAATGGTAAAAAGCCATGCAGGAGGAGTATTATGCTCTAAAGGTGCATGGTAATTGGAAACTTGTTCCTCTTCCAAGTGATAAAGATGTAATAGGAAGTAAATGGGTTTATAAAGTCAAGAGGAACCCTGATGGGATAGTATCAAGATACAAGGCTCGACTAGTTGCACAAGGTTTCAGTCACGAACAAGGGTTGGATTATTTTGAGACTTTTAGTCTGGTTGTTCAACATTCAACTGTAAGGCTTATTTTAGCATTAGCATCACAATTCAGTTGGAATTTAAGATAGCTCGACATTAAATTAAAACTGAGTTTCACCAAACAAAAAATAAACATAATTAAGATCCTTAAACAGTGGAGCTAACCAATTGATCAAGTTTTGATTCTTCTTGCGTTTTCGTACATAGATGAACTGATGAAGATTCAAAAACTTATACAAATAATTAAACATACATTTTAACTAAATTTTAACTAGTCTATTAATTAATTTATTAAATGCTGACATGACTTGCGCTTTTGTGTACTCAACATAGACAACTTGTTCTTGTAGATCATAGAAAGTTTATTAAGAACAATTAAGATTGTACATAGGGTAGACATGCAAATGTAACCAAGAGGTCAAACATGTCAAAAGAAGCACCACAACTTCACAATTAAAAATTCATCAAGAATACGATATAGTTCCTTAGCTACAGAGAACCCACTACCAACCAACATGGAAGATGACACTCATATGGACTAAACTTGCAAGTTGTAGAACTACCTGTAAAGGCAAGCCACGAGGAAAGAATGCGTCACCCTATGATGATCTTGCAATCCTCAGCAAAAAGCACCACTATAAGTCATACCTTCTACTAATATCGAGCTTTCTTGAGCTTCCTCCTCACATATAGTTCGTTGTCATGCGCACAAAAATTACCACTCATAAGGAAGGTTGATCAACTCTGAACAATTAATATCAGCGCTCCATAATTCAAGTTTGAGCAGTAAGCCTAAGACATAGGCTCTACAAAGACCCTTTAACAAATTGAGAGAGTGATCACAACCATGAAAACTCTCCTTGCCAAAGAAAAAACTTGGCCACTAGGAGATGATACTAGAGGAGAAAGTTTGAGGGGATGAGAGGAAGAGACCAAGAAGGTTTGTTGCTAACCCCAAAGACTAAAACAATGAGTCAACAACAATGTTTTTTTTTGTTCTTACTATTCTCTCTTGCGATTAGGTTTTTCTTTTAAAATTTTTTTATAAGAAACCAAAATCACTAAATTATAATCGAATTACAATTGAACGCGCGTGTTATTTTTGGGGTAATTTTTTTTTTTTGTAAAATCAATAAATTAAATGTTATGATATTAATAATAATATCAATCAAATTTATTCTAAGGCTTTATAGCTAAAATGGTCCATGAGATATGAAATTGATATAATTGGCCTCTGAGTTTGTCCCATCAATAATTTTGGTCATTCCGTGAAAGATTTCTATTATATAAGAATATAATGACAAAAATACCCTCAATTTTTGTCAAATCATTTTGGTCTATTGTTTATTAGATTGAGGGTATTTTGTCACTTTGATCCTTGTTTAACATAATTTTTCATGGAATGACCAAAATGATTGATGTGGACAATCTCAGGATCCACTTATATTGATTTCAAATCTCAGAGACCAAAGTGAGAAATTATGCAAATCTCAGGGACCATTTTGGCTAAAAAGCCTTATTCTAATTATACATGGGTCAATGAGACTTTGAGGTACACTATAACACCTCAAAAACTTATTAATTCATGCCATTATAGCTGGTAGCGTGCAAATTCTTTTATTTCAAATCAGGTCAATCCCACACATCACTCACGCGTCTCCTACGCGTCACACCTTGCGCAACTTTGTTGATTAAAACTCTGTGTTGCAGTGTCAGTTTCATGGTTTTGTTGTTTACATTTGAATTCAAATGTTGCCTTGCAGTGTCAATTTCTAGTTTATCTTCTACATCTGGATTCAGACACTCCATTGCAGTTTCCGTTTTTTGTTCTGTTTTATGCAATGCAATGTTTGTTTCTGGTTTTGCTTTTACATTTGGATTCAAACTCTGCAATGCAATGCAATGTCTGTTTCTGATTCTGATTTTATACGCGATTCAAACTCTGCAATGCAGTATTTATTTTTGTAGTTATATTTTCTTATGGATTGTTTTCAAGTTTCCAAGAGATGCAAACATTGTCTTCCACCATTCCAAAATCAAATTCAACTACAAAATTATATAGCAAAGTTGGCCTAAAATCTAAAGCACGAGTTTTGCAAGTTTGATCCACTGCTCAATTTCACCCTCAACCTCCTTCCATGGCGTCTTCTAAACCTCATCGATACCCAGGTTGAACTTCTATGACCCTAGCCTAGACAAGATTTCTTCAAGAAACACTCTCCAACGTTTGATTTGTGAGCACTCCTTCCCAAAGCATGACACCACCATCCACTTCACGATCTTGTGGAGATCGTTGATTGTTTTAGAAGGAATCATGTCAATCACAATGTTGTAGTTCACTAATTGACGGAGCCGTTGGGATTTAGTGCTACTCACCATCACCAATGACCTCTTCTTCTTCTTCGTTGGAGAGAAATATGAGAGAGAGGGGGGAGGAGAGAAGGACATGAGAAAGTGAAGGGAGATAATGGAAGAGAGACATGAGAGAAAGTCAAGAGAGAAGGGAGCATATAAGGACAAGAGAGAGGGGAGGAGAGAAGGATAGCAATAAACTAAAGTAAAAGAAGAGTAAAATAATTATTTTCTAAAGGATAATGCTAGGATGACCAAATTTCAAAACCAATTTTGCAAACTTAATGACGTGTCACCAATAGAAAATAAGCACGTTAATCAACACTTTAGTAACAATCCAAACATCAACAATCACATCATTTGGTTTACAAATTTGATCTCCCTAACATTACCCTTTTCTAACTAGCGTAAACCCATATGACATGCTTTATTTATTTTTTTCTTTCTTTCAAAAGATAGACTTTATTGACCTATATATGGTTTATGTCTAAAACATTAGAAAAGATTTTATTCACCTCTGGCTAAATAATCTTTATTTTATAAAATGTTTCACATAGGTAGGTCATTAACAAGTTATTAGTCACGGTATTTATCTTTTATAATATTGAAACAGATCTTAAATTCGATTTGCCATGTTTCCTAAAAGGCGCTAGGTCACTAATATTTCAACTACTTTCTACTTCTAGCTTCACATTTACCGCAGTTAATCATTTTTTGTTATCAAATGACTGTTTAGAAATTCCACTAGTTTTTTGTTACTCCTTTTTTGTTAATTTTGGTTATAATAAATTTTAGTTTATAACGACCTCTACTATCTAGTAGTTATTCAGTTTTAACCTTTCTCCTTTATATTTACTTTCCTTCCCCCGTTCATTTCTTCATCTTCTCTCTTTCCCTCAAAAACCCTAATAAGCTCTGACATTATTACAATAATAAACTCCTATTAATCATGGAAATTAGTAAAACAGCGCAGTGCTCCGTCATCGTTCCGCTGCTCCCGGTTTCACACAACCCTTTGATTTCAAACCCCTACCTACCGCAGCCAATTACATCGAGATGGACATCGAAATTAATACTTGTCCACCGTGTTTTGTTACTTGCATTAGGGATTGTCACCTTGATATGCGTCGTCATGGCCACATCCCTCCTTCCACAACCCCCAAAATTCCGACTCAACTCGCTCTTCGTGTCCAAACTTAACGTCTCAAGAGGAATGCTATGTGCCAACTTTGACGTAACCTTCACAATAGAGAACCCTAATCTGGTTTCATGGGTGCACTTCAACCGCTTAGATGGTTCAATTTTGTACAAAGATAACGCTATCCTGACGTACTCGTTGGAGCCATTTTTACTGGGATTGAAGCAACAAAGAACCATGAGTGTAAAGATATTGACGACGGGGCTACAAGATGTTGGTCAACCAATTGTGAAGGAGGGGGTGTTGGACGAGATCAAAAGGCAAGGGGAAGACGGGGCTGTGGATTTAAGCATGGAAATGTTTGCCTGGGCGACGTACAAGACCGGTTGGTCGACGCGGTCTGTTATAATGAAACCTCAATGTTTGGATTTGAGGGTTGGCTTCTTGCCTAAAGTTGGGTTTGGTAGCTGGATTAGTGGAGGACCTATGACGTGCTCAGTTCCCATGCCAATTGACTAAATCAGACTTTTCTTAATCAAATAGCCTAATTAGGTTTTATCTTTTTCATTTTTTTTAAGGTGGCACAAGCAGGGAGCCCAGATTTAGCTTTTAAATTGGAGGGTGTAATGTAATAGTTCGATGCAGAATTAAGGATCTTGCAATTGCAAATTAATCAATTGGGATGAAGCCTTATTTTCTTCTTATTTGGAACCTGTAGCCAAGCATGAGTAGAAGGCATATGAATAGAGGCGCACGACACGACACGACACCAACAACAACAATCAAAGCAAACTCAAATAAGGACGTAAGAAATTAATAGCCACCATGCTCTGTCCCTCGCAAAGCACAGCTGACTTTTTAGAATTTTTTTTTTTTTTTTGATAGTTTCTGCTTTCAAGCATGTTTTTTAGAATCACACAATTTTTTAATAAAAATACAATTGCTATATGGAGAAGTATTTAAGCGATTTTCTTCTAAAAAGTACTTTCACGTGATTTTTTTACCCAAATAGGGCTTGTTTGAAATTTGTCACTTGAAGAGTTAAAATTTATTTTTTAGGTTGCAGATCCCTCCTTAACACTCAATGACTCACGCCTTTTGGCTCAACTAAATGCATAGAGTGCATGCCCTAACTGTCGCTTCAAATATATATGCGTATCGTCTACATGGGTTTTTTTGTTTCTCAAGTAACACGTACCACGTCCGGGGCATAGAACCTGTTCTGCTCCGGCAAATCATGTACTGTCTAGTCCTCCTAATGCCTTGACAAATTCCAGCATAAATCCGTGGAAACTCCTCTAGACTAGTCTCCTTGGAACTCACCATTCCAACTCCTCTTGGCTACTACCATATCACTTGCAAATACTTGTTTTGTTCGCTTACACCTCCTATCCTCAGGAGAAGCCATTCCAATTATTGGTCCCAAGTTAAATGGGTTTGGGTCTTCTTCTGCAGTTATGACAACATGCATTTCACTGAAACCCTGGCTGAAAACCCCAACAATGTGTTTTTTTACCCTTCAGAGTCTCTTTTTTTAGTATCTACTTTTTATTCTCTTATTCTATAAAGCACATTTTCCTTTTAAAATAAAAAAAATATATATATATAATATAATATAACATATGAGCTAACACAAGCAGTGTTTCAAAACCATATATTTTCTCCTAGTTTTCTTGTCACTTAATATATAGTTTAGCAATATTCCTCTTCACTTTTAAATGAGAGATGTTAAATTCGAATTTTGTAAATGACGAATTCAATTTCAAATTATTATGACTGACTTATTGTCACTACTATAAAGGACTTGTATGTAATTGTAGATACAAGGAAACTGGAAATAAATGAAGAACTTAAGAGATGGAGGTTTTAAGATTTAAAAGCTTGGGATCAGTTTTGTCTATTGAGTTGAGTGTCATTTGCTTCAGTTTGTCTTTCATTTTTATAGAATTCGAAGTCAACCTACTACGTCTCTAAAGTTCGCTGAATAATAACACGCTTGTACTATTGGATTTGATTGCTGACAACAAATTAGAGTAGGGCTGGGGCGGGGCTCAAGCATGCTTAACCATGTTTAGCTTTTGTCTTTTCTGCTTGAAATCTATCGCATTAATGATTTGTTTATTAATCCGTAATCGGAAAAACTGGAATTGAATTGAGGAGTTTACACACATATCAGTATCATATCTATCACACACATATTAAGCAATATATATCATGATTCGAAGTGTTCATATAATTAAGGCTTATAGAAATATGAAATCGAGATTGAGCTTAGGGTTACGTGGTTGGCGTGACCAAACTCCATAGCACAACGTCAGTGACTCCTCTCTTCAAGCTTAGAGATACACTCCGTGCTGATAATCTGTTGTAGTAAATGTTATTTAGAGAGAGAAAAAAAGAAAGATGGAGAAAGGGCTCAGTTGTCTAGCTTGATTGATTTCCCTTTAGCCTTGTGTCTTATTTAGATAAATCATATAGGTTTTGGTTCCCCTCCAAGTAATACAAAGGGTGGTGCTATCCATACGGTCCATTTTACCTCCTACAAACTTCTTGTTAATTTTGTCCTTTGATTTTTCCATTCATTCAATCTCACAGCAGGAAATTAAAAGAGGTGTGTGACAGGTAAAAAGGGAGGTGTGGATAACACCAACCATGCAAGGAAAGAATCCTCTACGTCCAGTAGGATTCCTACTCCTTGTTCACACATTCACATTTAGCTTAGAAATTCTAGTAGTTATTTTTTTCGTTATAAAATTCTAATAGTTATTCATTACTCTCTTTTAGCAAATGTCAGTTTGCAATACATTTCAAGTAATAACAACCACTACCTCAAATGGCGCATCTCTTCATTTTCATCTCTCTTTAGTTGTTATTCAGGTTATGTCAAACTTACTGTAGTAGTTATTCAATTTTATCTTCTCCCTTTTAAATTAACTTTCTTTCACCCATTTCTTCATTCCCATATCTCTCTCTTGCAAAAACCCTAACAAGAACTAATCATGGAAAATACTGCAAAAGCTCACCCCTCAGCCACAATGCCATTACTCCCAATTTCAAACAACTCTTCAAACCCCATTCTATCTCAGTCGATCACGTCACGTTGCATTGCGAAACTAGTACTTGTCTACCTCGCTTTATTACTTGCATTAGGGACATTCACGTTGCTATGTGTGGTCATGTACACATCCATAATTCCAAATCCCCCAAAGTTCGAATTGAATCACTTTTTGTGTCCAAGCTTAAAGTCTCAAACACATCACTTGGGGCAAATTGGGATGTAGCCTTCACAATAGAGAACCCAAATATTGTTTCGTGAGTTCGATTCAAGCACATAGAGGGTTCAATTTCATATGAAGATACTCTCTCTCGAAATTCCCTGTTGAGCCATTTGAATTGGGACTCAAGGAACATAGAAGGTTGCCGGTGAAAATTTCTACAACCGTGTCACACGAATGTCAACCGGCGAAGGAACGGATTTTTTAAGAGATCAAAAGGCAACATGAAGATGGTGCTATGAATTTTAACATGCATTTATTTGCATGGGCTACGTATAGTAATGGTTGGTGGTGAACACAAGATGTTACGATGGAGGCTCAATGTTTGGATTTAAGAGTTGGCCTTCTTGCCTAAAGTTGGGTTGGGTAGCTGTATTACCGGAGGGCCAATGACTTAGACTGGTTCGCTTGCTAGTTGATTAAATGTGATTTTTTTTAATTAGTACGAGGGTATAGTTTGAGATTGTACAATTTGATGGATGTTGAAGATTCTTGTAAATTAGGAACGTATCAAAGTTGAAGGTAAACCTTCTTTGATCTTTTCCATGTGTATACGTTGAAAGAATGTTACAAAGTGTTGTGGAAAAAAAGAGAGTAAATTATTGAACATTTGAGCTATTACTTTAAACATACTTAACTAGAAACTAATTAAAACCGAGTTTCACCACACAAAGAAAACAAACATAAGATCCTTAAACATACAAATTAACTTATTTTTAACTATAGTCTGTTAACGAATCTATTAACCGCTTGACTTTTGCGCTTTTGTGTACTGCACATAGACTAAACTTTTTCTTTTAGATTAAAAGAAAATTTACGATAAACAATTAACTCATAATGTACATAAGGTAGACATGCAAATGTAACCAAGAGGTAAACATGCCAAAAGAAGCACCACAATTTTACAATTAAAAATTCATCAAGGATATGATAATATAGTTCCTTAGCTATGTAGAACCCACTTCCAACCAACGTGAAAGATGACACTCACTAAGACTAAACTTGCATGTTGTAGAACTACTCGTAAAGGTACCACAAGAAAAAACCACATCACCCTTAGATGATTTTAGGATTTTCGGCAAAAAAGCACGGCTATTAATTATAACTTCTATAAACATTGAACTTCCTTGATCTTCCTCCTCATATATAGTTCTTTGTCGTGCGCACAAAGCCACAGGAAACACCAAAACTACCACACTCACAAGGAGGCTAATCAACTCTGATCACTAACATCGCTCAAAGATTCGAGTTTGAGCAGTAAGACATAGTCACTACAAAGATTCTCTTCAACAAATTGAGAACAATTACAACCATGAAGAGTCTTCTTGCCAAAGAGAAACTGTGGCCACTAAGAGATAGGAGTGGGTTTGGTACGGTTGCCCTACCAAAACCCCTATACCAATTACCGAACCAAATTTTTGGTTTAGCAAAATCTATTACCATTACCGTGCCAAACTTTTAATATATCGAATTTTGGTATGTCAAATAGTTCATTTTGCATTGTATGATAATGGTATTTGCTACTTTATTTTGGGCCACTTTTTTGGGCCAAAATCTTCTTCTTCTTCATCATCTTTTTCCAACCCAATTCAAGGGCAAGACTTTTTTGTGCCTTTATCTCATATATTGTGGCCTAAATTGATCAATTATTCATTATTCACAATTCACACACATATAATAAGTCAAATGGTGCATCAATGGAAATTAAGGTTACAATCCAAATAGAAGTTAAACCTTCAAACCAAATGAAATTGGAGTGGGCCTAAAATTTAAAAAATAAAAATTTAATTGATCAATTCTTCAAACTTGAGTTGTAGAAGCGTTTGGAGGAGACATTGAACTTCTAGAAGATTGAGGTTGAGCTTGTGTCAAGCCTACATTATAAATAAGGAAAACATAATAATAGCATTTAGAACAAGAATTAAAGTTGAATACCATTTAATATTATTTAAATAAATTATATATATATATATTATTCATATATAAATAATATATATTTACATCTTTTGGTACGCTATGGTAATACCATTGGTAATTGTATCGTGTACCAATACCGTATCATAGAATTTTAGTTCGGCACAATACCATACGATTATTGATTGACACAAAATCGGTAAGGTACGGTTGACAATTTGATTGTCATGGTAATTTGACAAAAAAAATCCATCCCTATTAAGAGATGAAGAATAGAGGAGAAAAGTTGAATGGATAGGAGGAAAGAGACCAAGAAGGATTGTTACTACTAACCCATGACCAAAAGCATGAGTCAACAACAAAAGATTTTTCTTCTTCTTCTTATTATTTTCACAATCGACTAGGGTTTTTCTTTTTATTTTAAGAAAAAGAATATTAATGGTTTAAAGAACATAAGAAACTAAAATCACTAAATTATAATATATGTACAATTGAACGCGCAGGCGTTATTTTTATAAAATGTTTGACCTAGGTAAAAACAAACTGATAGTCTTGGTCGAGGATCCCATCCGGATCCAAATGGTGGGGATCCTAGAGATCCTCATATCCTAACCGTTCATTGTATATCATACGATAAAACATCATTTAAAATTAAACACAAATAATATCTGACAAAAACTGACTGCATGATATCTTCACCATTTGGATCCAGATGGGATCCTCATCCATTAACAACAAGCTCTTAGGCTTGAGGCTTTCTCCGCTGTCCGATTAACATCTAAAGATATGCGCAATATTCTTTATATAAGTATTCGAAGGAAATTTTATCAGAGGCAGATTGTTTGCACTCCTGTTACCGTGCTCTTCCCATCGCCTCCTATTTGTGCAGTCACAGTTAAGCCGCGTCTACATTTTATATTCCTATTGCTTTTTATCTTATTATCTCTATTAAAAAATCAATATAAAATGTTGACGTGTCTTAATCGTGACCGCACAAATATGAGGGAATGGGAAGGGCACGGTAACAGGAGGGAAGACAATCTGCCTCCAATTTTATCATCCTTTACAACTGATCACGTCAACTAAAAATAATTGGCTAGGCCCTCCCCGCCACCCGACAATATTTCAACTACTTTCTACTTCTAGCTAGACTTTAGCGCAGTTAATCATTTTTTGTTATCAAATGACTGATGTTTAGAAATTCCACTAGTTATTTGTTACTCTCTTTTGGTAAATTTTGGTTCCGAATAAATTTTAGTTTATAACGACCTCTACTATCTAGCAGTTATTCAATTTTACCCCTTCTCCTTTATATTAACTTTCTTTCCCCGGTTCATTTACTCATCATCTTCTCCCTCTCTTTCCCTCAAAAACCTTAATAAGCTCTGACATTATATTACAAGCACAACTCCTATTAATCATGGAAATTAGTAAAACAGCGCAACGCTCAGTCACCGTTCCCCTGCTCCCAGTTTCACACAACCCTTCGATTTCAAACTCCTACATACCGCAGCCTATTACATCGAGATGGACATCGAAATTAGTACTTGTCCACCGTGTTTTGTTACTCGCATTAGGGATTGTCACCTTGATATGCGTCGTTATGGCCACGTCCCACTTTCCACAGCCCCCGAAAATCCGACTCAACTCGCTCTTCGTGTCCAAACATAACATCTCAAGAGGAATGCTTGGTGCCAACTTTGACGTAACCTTCACAATAGAGAATCCTAATCTGGTTTCATGGGTGCGCTTCAACCGTTTAGATGGTTCGATTTTGTACAAAGATAGCGCTATCCTAACATACTCGTTGGAGCCATTTGTACTGGGATTGAAGCAACAAAGAACCATGCACGTAAAGATATCGACGATGGGGTCACAAGATGTTGATCAACCGGTTGTGGAGGAGGGGGTGTTGGACGAGATCAAAAGGCAACGGGAAGACGGGGCTGTGGATTTAAGCATGGAGATGTTTGCTTGGGCGACGTACAAGAGCGGTTGGTGTGGAACACAGTCTGTTACAATGAACCCTCAATGTTTGGATTTGAGGGTTGGCTTCTTGCCTAAAGTTGGGTTTGGAAGCTGGATTAGTGGAGGGCCTATGACGTGCTCAGTTCCCATGCTAATTAATTGACTAAATCAGACTTTTCTTAATCAAATAGTCTAATTAGGTTTTTTTTTTCCATGTAGCACGAGGCCAGAATTAGCTTTTTAATTTGAGGTTATAATGTAATGGTTCGATGTAGATTAAGGATCTTACAATTGTAAATTATCAATTGAGATGAAGCCTTGTTTTTTTTTTTTTTTTTTTTTTTTTTTTTTTTTTTTTTCTTTCTTTCTAATTGGAACCTGTAACCAAGAAGTAGAAGTCATATGAATAGAGGTGCAGGGCACGACACGGCTAAAAAAATCTGATGTTATCAATTTGCTAGTTAAAGTTTAGCCCAGCACCATCAACAACAAAAATCAAAGCAAAGTTAGATCAGGATGTAAGAAATTAATATCAACCATGCTAAGTCCCTCGCACAGCACAGCTGACTTTTTAGAAGCACGTAATTTTTTTAAGCAAAAACTCAATTGTTACTGAAAAAGTATTTGAAATGATTATCTTCCAAAAAATATTTTTATGTGATTTTTTTAACTTAAATGTTGATTAATGTTCTCATTTCTTATTGACGACACATTACATGATTTGTAAATTTGACCTAAAAAGTTGGTCTAACTAGCGTTAATCTTATCTTAATTATAAAACAGTATGGAATAAAGGAAATCGAACTTATAACCTGGAAGTTAAAAGAAAATATTTTCTCCAATCGTGAAAGTAAATGGTCATAGTCATGACTCACTACAAAGCTACATTTATCAAAGTTTTAAAGAAAGTTTACCCTACAAAAATTATAATTTGCATTGGAAACATTGGAAAATTAAGGTTAATTACACAAACATCCCCTGAGGGTTTTTGTGTGTTTCACAAAACCCTCTCAGGTTCTCAACATATCACAAACACCCTTGATGTTTTAAAATCATTTCATCAACCTCTCTTAATGACAAAAAAGCCCCTAGCAGTCATGACATAAGTTATGAAAATACAAAAATGTTGAATAAGAAGAGTATCCAAGATAACTCTAATGATCCTAAGAAGAAGAAAATAGAGCACACTCTTAAAGAAAGCTCACAAAACAAACTAATTAGCAAAGCTTTTCTTATTTAGCTCTAGGCTTTGTTTTTCCTTGGATGATCTACAATGCTTGAGGACTTGGGTATTTATAGCAAACCAAATGAAAGCTACACCACACACTTACTTCACCTACAACATCCACCTACTTCACCTACAACCTCCACTTACTTCACCAACCTCACACACTTACTTCACCTACAACATCCACCTACTTCACCTACAATTGACATTGATTCTCAACACTCCCCCTCAATGTCAGCTCTCATTCTTTGCACTGTGCTGAGCAGACAGCGAAAATTTTCGAG